>NC_068981.1:33236300-33239258 GCF_001194135.2 Octopus bimaculoides
CAAAAAACGAAAAAGACAAAAACAACAACAACAAAAAACAACAACGTGAGGATGTGATACAGATTGTGTTACTAGACGCTCGGGAAAGGAAAGAATATATATATATATATATCATCATCATCATCATCATCATCGTTTAACGTCCGCCTTCCATGCTAGCATGGGTTGGACGATTTGACTGAGGACTGGTGAAACCGGATGGCAACACCAGGCTCCAATCTAAATTTGGCAGTTTCTACAGCTGGATGCCCTTCCTAACGCCAACCACTCAGAGAGTGTAGTTATATATATATATATATATATACGAAGGGATTTTTTTCAGCTTCCCTCTATCAAGTCCACTTACAAGGTTTTAGTTAGAAAAGTTAATATTGAATGATGATGAATATAACAATGATAATGACACATATATGATGCACTAAGATAAGTATACATATACATGTATATACAATCATATACATACATATGTAAGCATATAGACATATATACCAACTAGTTACCATATTCATATTGATTTCAAATTTTGGCACAAGGCCAACAATTTCAGGCAAGGGAGTAAGTCAATTACATTGACCCTAGTATTCAACTGGTACTTATTTTATCGACCTCAAAAGGATGATGGGCAAAGTTGACCCTGGAGGAATTTGAACTCAGAATGTAAAGTAAAAAAAAAAAAAAATGTTGCTAAGCAATTTTCTCAATACAGTAAGAATTCTGCCAGCTAGCCACCTTGGTTACCAGATTTATATTAATCACATTTATACCACATTGTTATTTTTTTTATGGTTATGCTACAACTCAGTGACTGGAACCAGTAAAAGAGTAAGAGAGGAGTAAAAGACAAGAGATATGTCTTTGCTAATTCTATTTTCCTTCTTTCTTTTTGAATTTTCAGTTGGTTGGCGGATCAATAGGCGGTCTCCATATGGGTGCATGCTTTCCAGACAGTTGTCAGACAAAAGACATCCAAAATCTTATTCAATACGGTAAGTCTGTTCTTTTATTGCTTCTCTTTTATTTGTTTCAGAGAACTGAGGCCATGCTGGGGCACCAACTTGCAGGGTTTAGTCAAACAAATTGACCTGCTGGTCTCTTTTGCCAAACTAAGTTATAGGGATGTAAACAAACCAATATCAGTTGTCAAGTAGGAGGGGAAGGTTAACACACACACATGTATAAGATTAACAACCACATAGTTTGCTTCTTCCAAATCCACTCACAAGGCATTGGTTGACCAAGATCTACAGTGGAAGACACTTGTCCAATGTGCCATGCAGTGGGACTGAACTCAAAACAATGTGTGCAAAGCAGTTGAATACTAGGGATTTTTTTCAGCTTCCCTCTATCAAGTCCACTTGATAATGACACATATATGTGTCATTATCAAATGTCATTTGTTTTTGTGTGTGTCACCAATAATTGGTCAATCATAGTGTTTTAATGTAATTTTTAATTATTGTATTTCTTAATTAATATTATGAAATTAATAAAATAATTCAACTGTTTGAAACTCGCTCCTACATGTAGATAAGCTTGCACAATTGTTGACAGTAGGCCCAAGCATGGTTGTGTGGGTAAGAAGCCTGCTTCCCACCCATGTGGACTAGGGTTCCGGTTCAGTCCCATTGTGCAACACCTTAGGCTGAGAGTAGAGGGTAGAAGCTGCAAGGCTGTGAGCTGGCAGAAACATTAGCACGCCGGGCGAAATGTTTAGCGGTATTTCGTCTGCCGTTACGTTCAGAGTTCAAATTCCGCCGAGGTCGACTTTGCCTTTCATCCCTTTTGGGGGTCGATAAATTAAGTACCAGTTACGCAATGGGGTCGATGTAATCGACTTAATCCTTTTGTCTGTCCTTGTTTGTCCCCTTTATGTTTAGCCCCTTGTGAGCAATAAAGAAATAAGAAGCTGCAGGAATGTTCAGGAGAATGAGAGCTGGTTAGGGATGGAGACAGAGTGAGGGATGAATATAATGAAGTAAAGGTGTTGAGGGTAATAAGTAAGGGAGATAAGGTAGAGTAGGTGACAGCCATGGAAATTGGGTAAATAATAACGATAATTGTAATAACAACACAAACAAGCACTCAGAGAGTGCAAACCTTCGCCAAGGCTACATCAACATCCTCTCAATGATTAACTGGAGATGATTTTTAAAACGAAAATAACTGAAATAAAATCAACTACCCTCACAAACAAGAATACTAAAAATGAACTTGATTGCTCTCAAACAGAAAAATAATCCATATACCTTGTCCAGTACCTGATCGATCCCAATGGAAGTCATGGAATGTGCAACTGGGTGTGCAGGCCGTGTTTGTAATGCTGTGTGTGTGTCGTCTGGGTAAGGAAAATATTTGCATGATTTGAGTGCTCATATGTCAATAAGTCTTCGGGAGTCACCATGTAAAAGTTTTGGAAACACTGGTTGAAATGCAACAGGAACTTTGGTAGAGAAACGTAATTGAACATAAAAATTATAATTGTAATGAAACGCATACTGTATCATGGTCTTAAATTCCAGTCTTCCTTTAGTAATCCTGTTGCTTTAGATCGATGTATAGAATTATGTATATATGTAAGTATACTGTAATGTGTTAAAATGTATGTACAATCTCCTAATATAATAATGAGCAGTGTGTTTTTATATATTTGTGTGTATACATATATGTATATATATATGTATATATATATTTATATATATTTGTATATATATATATATTTGTATATATATATATATATATATATTTGTGTAGACTTTGTAGCGACAGCCATGACTTTGAGACTCAGTCTCAACTCATGGCTCACCACTTTAGCCTGCGTGGATATCCACCCACCACCATCCACACCGCCCTTGCCAGAGCACGTTCTGTGGACCGTGCATCTGCTCTCTCCCCCCGAACCCGCCCTGCCATTTCCCGCCTCCCTTTTCCCCTCACCTACCATCCCACCACCCTACCCCT
>NC_068981.1:33240399-33251966 GCF_001194135.2 Octopus bimaculoides
AGCAGTCTACCTCCCACACACAGCCCCTCGTTCCCGATCACCGTTTGTTATCTCCCCCTTTCTTAGCTCTCCTGAAATAAGAATTTCTAACTTCCGGTCAGCCATTGTTATGATCGGCCATTATTATGATTGACCGTTGACTGAACACTATTCAATTTTTTTTCTCCGTGTTTTTCTCCTTGTCTCCGTATTCTTTCTGTTGAAGAGCGTAGCTCGAAACGTCAAAGACTTTCCGTATTCCCGAGCGTCATACTAATATATACTTTTGTTATTTACACCACCTGTCCTCGTCTGTTGTTATTTTTTGTATATTCTCCCATATATATATATATATATATATATATAAATAAAATAGAGCCCGAGTGAGAAGTGAAGGTGGAGGAGATAAATGGCACAGTGACCATTGTATGAATGAGAAAGGAAGGGGGGATAGATGAATAATGAAGGAAGGAGTGAAAAAGCCGATAAATGGCATTTGAAGTGTGAGTAGATTTGTGTGTAAAAGAGAGTTTGAGTGTGTCTATGTGTGTATAATGGAAATGGGATGATAATGTTCAATGCTGAAAATGTGTGTGCATGTACAAGAGTACTATGTGAAAACTTTACCTGCACATGTAAAGTAAAAAAACAGGAAAAATGATCCAGAATCCTTGTCCGATACCAAATCAATCCCAAAATGTAATCAGTTTGTGCCAGTCATGAGGCCAAATATCCCTGAAAGTTTCATCCAAATCCATACAGTGGTTCTTGAGATATCTTGTCCAGAGAAAAACAAACAAACAAACACAACTGAAAACAATACCTCCACCTGAAGACAGGCAATAATAGTGAGAATAAAAATAGGAATAGAATAACAAACATGGAAAATAATGTGTAAAATGGTTGTAGTACTGACTATAATTTTTGAAACAATGGTAAAAAAACAATAACAACAAAATAATAATAATAATCCTTTCTACTAATGGCACAAGGCCTGAAATTTGTGAGTAGGGGACTAGTCTATTACATCAACCCTAGTGTTTCACTAGTACTTAATTTATCAACCCCTGTAACAATGAAAAGTAAAATTGACCCTGGTGGCATTTGAACTCAGAACATAAAGATGGAAGAAATGCTGTTAAGCATTTTTTCTAGTGCAGTAATGGTTCTGCCTGCTTGTTGCCTTTTTCTGGAGGCTATGAGGAAACAAAGTCTGCGGGGGAGTTTGTACTGGAATCAATTTGATCAACTAAACCTTTCAAAGAGGTGCCCAAGCATGGTTGCAGTCCAATTGCCCTGATGCAGTACTAGGCAGTGGTTCTCATGGCTTCTCATCTTAACTGATTGGAAGTGTTATCATGGACATTGTTTTTGTCTTGGTATAAAAGATGAGCTACAGCAAATATTCTACTCAATACCACAGATCTGCTTGTCAGTTGTTTGACCTTAACCAATTGATCACGCCCCTTAGTGGCTGACAATATGTGCATCTCTAATCACAAGTAGAAGTAATGGAGGAGTATCATAGCTATGTGTTGAGAGGAATTCTTTGGGGTTTGGATAATTTACTGCTGAAAACATCTTTAAACAACTCTTATTCAGGGACCTCTTGAGCAGGATGGACTACTCGACCTGAAGAAAACTCTAACTGGGTCTCACCTGCAAGGTCATGTACTATTTATCTTGATAGGAGATCACCATGTTGCACACATATTGTTGTGATGCCTGTACCTGGTGTACCCTTATCAGATGTGTAATCATGATGGGTATACTGGGCTTTGTATATTTTACCCCAATGTCACTTTGATGGCATGCATTGCTCTCTCACTCAATAATAATGATGATGATGATGGACTCTCTCAAGACGACATATGAGACTTCAGATTTTGCTGAACGATCTGCACAAATAATTTGTTTATAGTGATCAAATGTTTGTGCTGTACATTAGCTAGCTCACTCTCTCAATCAAATCAAGTTATTCAATTACATTGGTCAAACATACTCAACAAGCTACTTTATTTCATTGACCCGGAAAGGATGAATGGCAAAGATGACCTTGGTGGAATTTGAACTCAGAACATTATGGACTGAAAGAAATACTTAGAAGCATTTTATTCAACACTCTATCGATTCTGCCAAGTGAACTGGAGACATAATGAATGGTAGGGATAAAAAAACAAATAAAGGCAATTAAAAGATATGGAATTTGGAGAGAGTTTAGAAAAGTATGTCGCTAGGTCAGCTATTGACTATGGTCTGCAGGGTAAGCAAGAATAGAAGAGAGATGAGGAAGGATTTTCAAAGAAGATATATGAAACTGAATGTAAATTAAGAATGGGGTACAATAAAATTTTGGGAAGGCAAAGTATTAGTTAAGGATAGGCCTTTCATTAAAGGCTAGCCAATTGATTACTCATAATAATAATGATGATAGAAATATATACATAGTGGTATTGATAACAAACTACCACTGTTGCACTTTACCTTCACCACTCCAGCTAGACAACAATAGTTATACAAATAAAGATACTGATCAAATTGATAATGTTTACATTACAGAAGTACAAGGCCAAAGTAAATAGCAGCATCAACTGCAGTACTTGACTTCAAATAGTAGTAATGGAAATGGCAGTAATCATAAGAATAACAATACAACTGATAATAGTAAAAATATAAGTATTAAGTTAGAAAACATTGACTGATTAAATATGATAATAATAGTAATGATAATGGGTTTATTGTATACAATGTCAGGGTGCTCTCCAACTTGTCAGAACGAAAGGTAAAAAGCAGCAATTAAGTGAAGTAAATATAGTAATACATGTATGTAATACATATGTATGTACGTACGTATGTTTGTACATATGTATGTTTGTACGTACGTATGTATGTATGTATGTATGTATGCATGTGTTGCATGTATGTATGTATGTATGTGTTAACTACATCCCAAAGATGGAGCCTTGTATCTTTGCTGGAAACCAACTCCGTCCTCAGTGGAAGATTTATAATAATTAACATAATAGAAGAGACACGTATATATATACACATAATTTCTCTGGTAAATTTCTTCAGTCATGCTTTACATCATATGGAATAAAAGAGAGATAGAGAAAGAGTTAACATATGAGGTGCAGCAGGAGGAGGAGGAGGAAGAGCAAATGGTAGCAATTAAATGAGAAGCTACACAAATGAGAAATTTGTGTTATCTAATTTTATTTTCAGAAAATAATTATTTTCTTTTGAAAATTGATATTCATTTTATCATTTTGTATAGGCATCAAGAAATTTGATAAACTTTATATTATAGTTATTATTGAATGCCATATTTCCTGATATTATTCATGATGGCAAGGATAGACTTCCAAAGTTACCTGTCATATGACAGGTAATGTTCTAGCATTATTATGTATGTAATTATCATGCATGTGTGAAGGCGCATGCTCAGTAGTTAGAGTCGCAGGCTCACAATCATGAGGTAGTGAGTTTGATTCCTGGCCTGGGCTGTATGTTGTCTTATATTGAGCAAGACACTTTATTTCACGTTACTCCAGTTCATTTAGCTGTAGAAATGAGTTGCAACATTACTGGTGCCGAGCTGTCTCGGTGTTTGCCTTTCTCCTGGATAACATCGGTGGTGTGGAGAGAGGAGGCTGGTATGCATGGGTGACTGCTGGTCTTCCATAAACAACCTTGCCCAGACTTCTATCGTGGAGGGGAACTTTCTAGGTGCAATTCCATGGTCATTCATGACCGAAGAGGATCATTACCCTGTTATCATGTGGTTGGCATTAGGAAGGGCATCCAGCTGTAGAAACTCTGCCAGATCAGATTGGAGCCTGGTGCAGCCATCTGGTTCACCAGTCCTCAGTCAAATCGCCCAACCCATGCTAACATGGAAAGCGAATGTTAAACAATGATGATGATGATGTATGTAAGTATATATATGTGTGTGTGTGTGTGTGTGTGTGTGTTGTCATCATCATCATCATCATTTAACGTTTATTGTTCTATGCTGGTATGAGTTGGACAGTTTGACAGGAGCTGGAAAGTCAGAAGATTATGCCAATCTCTACTGTCTGCTTTGGTGTAGTTTTATGATTGGATGCCCTTCCTAATGCCAACCACTTTACAGAGTGAACTGGGTGCTTTTTTACATGGTACCAGCAACAGTAAGGTCATTAGATAACTTGCAAGGCAAAAAACCCTTAACTGATAGGTGGGGAGTAGTATTAAGGAAGGTGGCTTTGTGCCAGACAAAAGAAATATAAGTAGAGGGGACAGAAATAGATGTCTTGTAGTAGATACATGGCTACCTCAGTCAGAGAGAGAGAAGAGAGAAATGAGGGAGGTGTAATACACATGCATGCATACACATACACATGCACACGTGTATGCATACATAATACATCTAAGTATATGCACACACAGACATAATATATTTATAAACCCAGATTTCTGCTATTCTGAGCTTCATCAATAGCAAGTCATTGGCACCATATTCTAAGTGAAACGTCAGTATCTAGCTGATTTAGTAAAACTGATGTTGAGTTTAGCCATCAGGCTGAATGAAAATTCGTTATTAGTGACTAACAGTATCAGTTCAAATTAGCAATCTGCATATCATAATTAAAGCATATATATTGCTGAAAGCCTTCTAAACTGCACTTTACATCTTGAGAAAGCATCTCTTACAGACTATACTACACAAACATGATGATGGTGATGAGATAGATATGCAGAAAAAGACAGAGAAAGAGAGAGGGGGGGGAGGGAGATAAAAATATTTTTCCCTTTGGTTGTAGACCTTTACTTATCAAAACATTCTTACAATTGCAGATCTCCATCTTCTTCCAAAATCAATTTCTCAAAATATCAGCTCAGTGGTAGAGTGTGAAGAAGATAGAGGATATGATGCAAAAGCTATCATCTCATTGTAAGTATTACTAAATATTGAATTTTATGTCTGAAACTTTATTGGTTCTAACATTTGAATTTCAGACAATTGTTACCTGAATTTGGTCGTTGTGGTTGTTTCAATTGTTGTTATCGTTTATCTTCATTTATTTGCTTCAGTCATTGAACTGTAGCCATGCTGGAGCATAGCCTTGATGACTCTAGTTGAAAAAATTAACCCTACAATTTATTTTTAAGTCTAGTACATATTCTATCAATTTCTTTGACCAAACTGCTAAGTTACAGGGATGTAAACAAAAAGTATACATACATATTTATACAAACACACACACACACACACACACACACACACACACATGATGGATTCTTTCAGTTTCCATCTACCAAATCTACTCATGAAGCTTTTCTCAGCCCAAAATTATGATAGAAGACACTTAATGAGCTTAAACCCCAAAACTATGCTGTTGGGAAGCAAACTTCTTACCACACAGCCATGTCTGTGCCTTTGTTGAAGAGGAGTACTCCAAGACTTTTGAGATTGATATAATTGGTGCTTTCTCTGAATTCCTGCATTAAAAAACATGGATAGGGATGTGCTAATGAGGGAACCTCTAGGTAGTCACTTGACTTGCTAGACTCAATCACTAAATCTACCTCAAACCACATGCTGCTATCTTTTTTAAAAAGTCGGATGTATTGCAAAATGTAGTCCTAGAAACACTGAACCTGACATACAAACAGAAAATCTCAAGAATCAAGAATTCTCTAATGTTGTCATAAAGGAGACAGACAGGTTTATTGTCTGAAGGTAAGAGGACAGTCACAAGAATTCTCTTATGCTGTCATAAAGGAGACAGACATGCTTATTGTCCGAAGATAAAAGGACAGTCATGAACACATGTTTTTACCTCAACAGGCAAGATTATACAGAATGAAATTAGACAGAAATTAACTAAGAGAAATAACTCAGAGTATCCAGTGACATGCATTTGCTCAACATAGACAAATACATCATCATCATCATCATCATTGTTTAACGTCCGCTTTCCATGCTAGCATGGGTTGGACGATTTGACTGAGGACTGGTGAATCAGATGGCTACACCAGGCTCCAATCTGATCTGGCAGAGTTTCTACAGCTGGATGCCCTTCCTAATGCCAACCACTCCGAGAGTGTAGTGGGTGCTTTTATGTGCCACCGGCACGAAGGCCAGTCAGGCGGTACTGGCAACGGCCACGCTCAAAATGGTGTATTTTACATGTCACCTGCACAAGAGCCAGTCCAGTGGCACTGGCAACGATCTCGCTCGAAAGTCCATTACACATGCCACAGGCACAAGTGCCAGAAAGGCGACGCTGGGCACAGGTGCCATCACGATTTCGCTTTCGCTTGCCCCAACAGGTCTTCGCAAGGTATATCAAATACCATACAACATGAATTGTTGATTTATCAAAATAATCTTTGCCTCTAGAAGATGTGTCACAATTAACGAAATACTAACGGAAACTAGATCCATATGATAATTGGAGGTGTGTTTTGATGTATGTGTGTTTTATCATTCTTGTTTGTGTCATTTGTTTTTTTTTCTCAGCTGTTTTACATTTTCCCTGCCATCCATCTCTGAAAATATGACATGATTTTCCCCTATCCCACCCACACTTAATCTTCATTTTCCTTAATTCAATAAATTTCAAGTTTTCCTGTTCTTGCACAATTTTTCTCCTACACATCAGACATCACAAAGAATTAATCTTCAAGAATTCATCTAATTCTATTCAAGCAGGATGGTAGTAATTTTCCTGCCTGATAAACTAAGCATGCTTATCAAACATTGAAATTAAGAATGGTTTTTCATATATTCCTTCAATAATAGATTACAGCTATAATTTGAAGAAAAACATTAATTAAAAACAAATAGTTAGATAAATGGAAAAAAAAAAATAATCAATAATATATTTTTTCTGTTAAAGATACTAAAAAACTAAAAATTAATAAAAATATCGTATTAAAAATTAATTTATATCCTGCCAAGTGTTTCACAAAGGAAATTAGGTTAAATATATTAGTTAAAATAGCACACCAAATGTTGAAACAAATGGAAAATAATATTATTTCAAGTAAAACATATATAAAAAAAAAAGACCAGTTTAAAGTACATATTGCATTTGTTTCTAAACATTATCATTCGTTTATGAAAGCCAAATGTAACAGATCACATTATGAGAAAAGATGAAAAAAGGAGGAAAAAAATTGACTGGCCAAATGTAAAGATTCAGTGAGGAGGAGGAGGAGGGGAAGATGATAATGGTGATAGGAGGAGGAGGATATTTTAGTCTGTTGAAGTAGGAGTTACTCATGATGCAATTTGTAGTTTTGTGAATCATCACCACCATGATCATCATCATCACCACCATGATCATCATCATCACCACCACTAACTTGCCACCATGATCATCATTTTTAGATCTGTTTTTAGTGGTGGGGGGTTCCAGTGTTGGCATGGGTTGGGTGAGATCTTTTAAGTTAGTATTCTATGACTTGATGTCCTTCTTTACACCAACCCTTACATGATTGCAAGTAAAGTACTTCCTTCCACTCGTCTTTTGCATATCAAACTGCTGCACTCCAGGACATGTTATTTATGTGGGTCAGAAACAAACATCACTGTAGCCCAAGAAGACATGTAGAAACAAAAATACACACACACACACACACACACACACACATACGCATATAAAGGGGTTGGACAAAATAATGGAAACACCTTAAAATTTCAAACAAATTTATTTTAATATGGTGTAGGACTGCCTTTGGCAATAATTACAGCTTGAATTCTACGAGGTATGGATTCATACAAAGTTTGAATTGTTTCCAAAGGAATTTTTTGTCCATTCTTCAGCTAAAACAGTCGCCATTTCTTGTAGTGATGATGGTGGAGGATATCAACTCCTTACTTGTTTTCCTTTATATTCTTCTTGATGCCTTCTGATACTTTCTCCAAGGACCCAGCAGTACCTTTTCAATTTTCTGCAATCAAGCAACCTTATATTTAAGTGGATTGTACATGTATGTTTATTATTATTATTATTATTATTTCATATACACAGTAGATTAGACTGTCAGAAAAAAACATCAGACTACAAGTAAACGTAAATGCCAACAACCTTCCTAAGTATCCTAGCTGTCCCTAATAATACTGTTTTTTGCCTGGAGCTGCACTAAACTAGGTCTAATGCCTATTTCTTCTATCCATCTGTTCAAATCTTTAGGGATAGTTCCTAATGCACCTATAACTACAGGGATACATTTTATCGACACTTTCCATAGCCTCTGTAACTTAATGGCTAGGTTCCAGTACTTTGCTATTTTTCTCTATACTCATTATCATTATTATTATTATTATTATTATTATCGCCTGACTGGCCTTCGTGCCAGTGACACATAAAAGCACCTACTACACTCTCTGAGTGGTTGGCGTTAGGAAGGGCATCCAGGTGTAGAAACTCTGCCAAATCAGATTGGAGCCTGGTGTAGCCTTCGGGTTCCACCAGTCCTCAGTCAAATCGTCCAACCCATGCTAGCATGGAAAGCGGACGTTAAATGATGATGATGACTGTCATTATTCTTGTTATTAAGGCGGTGAACTGGCAGAATCATTAGCATGCCAGGCAAAATGTTTAGCAGCCTTTCATCTTTCTTCATAATCTGGGCTCATATTCTGCCAAGGTCAACTTTGCCTTTTATCGATAAATTAAGTACCAGTGAAACACTGGGATGGATGTAATCGACTTGCCCCCCCCCCCAAAAAAAAATTTTCAAGCCTTGTGCTTATAATAGAAAGGATTATTACTATAATTATTTTCTTCTTTATTATAGGATTATCATCTCAATTTTCCTACTCCACATATTCCTGGGGACATTATATGATGTCCTTTTACAATCGGGGAAGTCATCTTCAAACGCTGCTGCTCAGAATGGAACCAATAATTCTCTCCCAACTAGCACACAAGACATTTCATTGAAAGAAAAAGAGGCTCAAACTAACTGCAATGGTACCAAAACTTCATCAAAAAGTGATGATGAATTAGGTAAAAACATTATCTTATTTTCTTATCCTTTTTTAGTTGTTTCAATCATTGGACTGTGGCCATCTTGAAGTACTGCCTTAAAGGGTTTTCATCAAGCAAATTGATTCTGGTACTTCTTTTCTTTAAGCCTGCTACTTATTCTATTGGTCATTTATGCTGAACTGCTAAGTTTCAGAGACATACGCAAGCCAACACCTGTTGTCAGGCAGAAGGAAGTGGAGGTTCCGACAGAAATACACACGCACACACACATGAAAGGCTTCCACACAGTTTCTTATTTCTTTATTGCCCACAAGAGGCTAAACAGAGGGGTCAAACAAGGACAGACAAAGGGATTAAGTCGATTACATCGACCCAGTGCATAGCTGGTACTTATTTAATCAACTCCAAAAGGATGAAAGGCCAAGTCAACCTCGGCGGAATTTGAACTCAGAACGTAGCGGCAGACGAAATACCACTAAGCATTTTACCTGGCTAGGAAGGGCATCCAGCTGTAGAAACTCTGCCAAGTCAGACTGGAGCCTGGTGTTGCCATCCGGTTTCACCAGTCCTCAGTCAAATCGTCCAACCCATGCTAGCATGGAAAGCGGACGTTAAACGATGATGATGATGATGATGATGATGATGCTAATGATTCTGCCAGCTTGCTGCTTCCACACAGTTTCTGTCAATCAAATTCCTTTTGCCAAATTCACTAACAGGGCATTTTTGTCAGCCCAAGACTATAGCAGAAGACACTAACCCAAAATACCATACCATGGTACAACCTGAAATCATTTGGTTGCAAAGTGAGCTTCTTAACCTCTCAACCATGCTTGTGCCTTTGCATTCATTTCATTCATGTATTTGCATTGTTCTTTTTACCAATTTCTAACTGTAGAGAGAACCTGTGGAAGAGGTAGACCCAGGAAGACATGGGACAAGCTGGTGAAGCATAGAGGCAATGACTAGATACCTTATGCAATATGCTGTGCTTGAGAAGACCATCAAGCAAAGTGAAACTGTAGTTGAAGCCAATGCTGGTCTCTTGTAACTGGCACCTGTGCTGGTGACATGTAAAAAACACCTTTTGAGTATTGGATCTCATGGAGGCAACTGACACCTGTACTAGTGGCACATAAAAACCACCTGTTGAGCATTGGGCCTCATGGAGGCAACATGGTTGATGCCAGTGTTATGTAATTGGCACCCATGCCGGTGGGACATAAAAAGCAGATTTCGAGTGTTGAGCCTCACAGAGGCAATGACAAATGACTGAGGCCTTTGGCAATATGCCATGCTTGAGAAAACCCATTAAGCCAAGTGAAATCACAGTCATGACAGATACTAGTGTCATGCAACTAGAACCTGTGCTGGTGGCACATAAAATCACTCATTACACTATTGGAATGGTTGGCGTGAGGAAGGGCATCCAACCATAGAAACCATGCCAAGTCTGACTGGAGTCTGGTGCAACCCCTCAGCTTACCAGCCCTGATCAAACCATGAAACCCATGCCAACATGAAGAATGAACGTTAAATGATGATGATGACATATCAGGACTATTACCCCCATAGGACAATTCCCCACCAACGACAACTACCCCCTTGGACAATTACCCCCCTTGTTTAATTATCCCCTCTGCAATATGTAAAGAAGTTTTAAATCGTCATCTTTTGTCCTCAGAGGTAATTGTCCTTGGAAGGTAATTGTCCATGGGAGGAGGGGGTAAATGTCCTAGACTCAATGATGATGATGGCATGTCTTTTCTTAATAATTGCATTATTGTTATAGTTTTCCTGTACATCAATCACAGATTCCTTGTTTTTTTTGTTTGTTTGTTGTTGTTATTACATTGGTTTAATTTGTTTTTGTTTTCTTATATTTAGTTCTTTTTAATCATGGCAAGACCTATCTTTTATGTTTTACTTGTTGCAGTCTTTAGACTGTGGCCATGCCGGGGCACTATTTTGAAAGAATTTTGGTCGAGCAAATTCACCCCAGTACTTATTTTTGCGCTAAGCCGGGTACTAATTTTATTGATCTCTTTTGCCGAACTACTGAATTGCAGGGACATAAACTCACCAACACCAGTTGTCAAGCAGTAATCAGGGACAAACATACACACTGAGACATACATACACGCACACACAATAGGGGTCTTTTTTCAGTTCCCATCTACTAAATCCACTCATAAGGCTTTGGTCAGCTCGAGGCTATAGTAGAAGATACTTGTCCAGAGTATCCTGCAGTGGGACTGAACCCAGCAAGCTTCTTACCGCCTAGCCATGCCTGAACCTGATATTTGGATATTATATCAGAAATTTGATGACATTGGTTTCAAACAGACACAAGGCTTCAAATTTGAAGCAGTATAGTCAATATATTTATAAATGAATAACATTCCTTGCATTATGGTGATGCTTGTTGAAATAAAAGTAAACACACATATACAGACTTCTTTCAGTTTCCATCTATTACATTCACTCATGAGACTTTAGTCAGCCCAGGGCTATAATAGGAGACACTTGCCCGAAGTATCATGCAGTGGGACTGAACTCAAGACTACATAATTCAAAAGCAAGTTTTTGCAACTTTGCTTG
>NC_068981.1:33252066-33258741 GCF_001194135.2 Octopus bimaculoides
AATTGTTTCCAAAGGAATTTTTGTCCATCCTTCAGCTTAAACAGTCTCCAGATCTTGTAGTGATGATGGTGGAGGACATCGACTCCTTACTTGTTTTTCTAAAATGCACCATAAGTGTTCAATAATATTGAGATCTGGGGACTGTGATGGCAAGATAAGATGTTCAACTTCACTAGAATGGTTCCCATGCCATTCAGTAACAACTTTAGCTGTGTGAATTGGTGCATTATCATCCTGAAAGATTACATTTCCCTCCGGAAACAGTTCCGCAATCATAGGATGAATTTGATCACATGAAATGCTTAAATTGTCTTGACTATTAATTCTGCCATAAAGGGAAACCATTGGGCCAGCAGGATTCCAAGATATAGCCCCCGCAGATCATCACAGATCCTCCATGTGTGGCTTGATAGTAAGTTATTGTTGAGAGATTTTGTTTGGTTCGAAGAGAGAGTTCAGCCAAATGTGGAAATAACTTTGTACATAGATGAGTCCAATTTAGTTGTACCTGATTCAAGTCATGAGATTCTCTTTGTAGAAAGTTGGCTTTTGCTATATTTCAGGTTTCACAAAAGAATATTTACAGATGAATTAGTTGGTTGCCTAGAGTAACTCCAACCAAAATTAGATGTCATTTGATCTTTGTTCAGAAATTTTAAACTGTGTGTTTTGGAAGGGCAAGAATTGATAGACTATGTTGCTATAAGTGTTTATTGGCTTTACTAGTTGGTTTTCAGCATGGTTACTTGTATTTCTATTATATTCTTTTAGACTGATGCTCACACATAACTACAGGGCATTATCTTCTATCTTTTACTTCCTTCAGTCAATAGACTGTGGAGGCGCAATGGCCCAGTGGTTAGGGCAGTGGACTCGCGGTCAGAGGATCGCGGTTTCGATTCCCAGTACTTATTTCTCTTTTTTAAGCTTAGTACTTATTCTATTAGCATGTTTGCCAAACCGCTAAGTTACAAGGGAAGTAAGCACAACAACACCAGTTGTCAAGTGGTGGGAGAGAGGGATAGACAAACACCTACATACATACATACATACATACATACATACACTTACCCAAGGCACTATGCAGTGGGAATGAACCCAAAACAATGTGGTTGGGAAGCAAGCTTCTTACCACCCAGCCACACCTGTACCTTTAACATTATACATATTCACTAAATCACGCTCTCCTTATCTAATTCTCTTCACTAACAAATATATTTTTTGTTTTGCAGATGTTGTATCAAGATTTCTCCTTACATTCTCTGTTTATAAGAATGCTAAAAAGTTGCTAAATACAAATCAGCCAGATGGTACATTGACCTGTATACATGGCATTCGATTCCTCAGCATGACCTGGGTCATATTAGGTCATACCTATATCTTTGGTTTGCCAGTGTGGAGTAAGTTTTCAATTCATTTAAGACATAAACAAATTCTATTGAAATCTCAAGACCTTGAGTTGACCGGAAATATTCTAAAACAATATACAATTCAGTACAAGTTAACATGTAATATATTTGATATTTCTGTTTTGTATTTGGCTTCCAAGATACTTGATGTGAGCTTGTATATTTGATTTATTGACTAAATGGTTAATCAAACAACTTCTAAGTTAATCGATTAAACTAACTGACTAATGATAAAGAAGTGAAACAGAATCAAAGCAAGTGTTTATCATTGACATAATGACCCACCTAGGCAACAACAAAACCATGTAGTTGTGTGTATCATAAAATTGTTACTTCCCTTCCTGTCACATAATTATATCTTTGTTTTCTTCAAAGAAATAATAACAGATTTATAAAATAATTTGGCTAAAAACACATATGCCACAGAGACAAGAAATATGCTTATTAAGGAGAACTCACTAAGGATTTCAGAAATATAAAGTTATATAAGTATACTTAAATCAACTTAAAATCAATATTTCTAATCAGTCACAAAATGAAATGTTTATTGGTTTTGCATTCAATGATTGGGAGAGGTGAAAGATGAGTGACATGCAAATAATGTACAAGACCTTCTCTGTTCTGAGTATTTGAGGGTACGTACAATAAACAGTTTTCATAGTATTGAATTCTTAGTTATTACTACTTATTATTGGCTTCAGAATATTTATTTTCACCAAAGTAATAAAGTTTGACTAAATTAGCAACACTTTTGATATAGTTTACAAAATTTATTAAAGAATGCATGCCTTAACATCTATAAGAAATTAATAAACTGCAAGGTTGATATAGGGAATTTTAAAAATTTGTCCAGATTCCTTTTCCAGGAAAACTTCCTGTTCTAGTTTAGGCACAAAGCCAGCAATATTGAGAAGAGTGGTTTAACCAATTGCATCAACCCCAGTTCTTGACTAGTATTTAAGAAGATAAAACAAATACTGCCCTTATCAGTATTTTAACTCAGAACATAAAGGGATGTAATTAAATGTCACAGGTTATTTTTGACTAAACAGTCTAACAATTTTGCCCATCTATCACCCTTCCTGTTCTATAAAAAAGTAAACTTCTTATTCTATTAATTTTGGAACTATAGCTGAGATTTTTCTGTAATCATGAACTTATGTAAAAGAATACTTTTCAGGTGAATGAGTAAAATAAGAACTAACACTTTGTTCTCTAAGACAAAAATTCCAACTTTTGAACAGGAAAAACTAAAATAATTTAAATTGAAAAATTCAGCATATTTATGACTATTGCGTTTGTTGTCTTTGAAAGACTAAAAGGGTTTAGAAATGATATATTTCTGTTAATTATAGAGAAACAGAGGAAGTCCTGAAATGACAAAACAGAACTTATTGTCAAAAATATAATGCAAGTAAACCCCAAAACAAAATTTTTGGTAATGTTATGGGTGACAGAGACTTATTTTATATCTATTTTCTTTGAAAAACGTTTTTTTAAATATACAACGTTTTTTCTTTTTGTTCTTATTTTAGAAAACCTAATAATTATTCAGGATTTATCAAAAAATTTTGCATTCCAAGGCATTGCAAATGCTATGGTCTCTGTTGATACATTTTTCTTATTGAGGTAAGTAAAATTGTTAGCAATATCAGTTTTTTTTTTCTTTCTTTTTTAGAAGAAGCAGGAACTATAATAAATATAATGCTACTTAGTATATTATTGGTATTTATTTCCTTCATCCAGAAGTCCATACAAGCACAATCTGCTACCTATACTGACTGCATTACTATTAATCTTTGAAGACTTAGATTTCCTTCCACAAAGTACAAGATAATCTTTTTTAAATATAAAGGAGAGATTTTAGTCTACTGGACTAATTCCAATGTGTCACTGGTTTATGGCTACAAAAAATGTTGAAAGAAAAAATTTGACCTTAATGGTATTTAGATTCAAAACAGTGATCTTTTAAATATTATAAGTAACATTTTGGGAGAGAGAGACAGCCAAAAGGAAACAAGTCTAGTGATAGGAGTCAAACCAAAAAAACGTTTCCCGACTAAGCAAGCTATGACTTTTCACAAGCTAATATATATAGATATCTATTCAACTGGTACTTAACTTATCGACCTTGAAAGGATGAAAGGCAAAGTCGACCTCGGTGGAATTTGAACTCAGAACATAGTCATGGGCGAAATACCACTAAGCATTTCGTCCAACACACTAACGATTCTGCCAGCTCACCACCTTAAAAAGTGTCATGATAATGATATTGTAATAATCATTTATTAATTTATTTATTAATATATCTTTTCATTTAACCTCATCAGTGGACTTTTGGTGTCTTATGGAAACTTTAAAGCTTTGGAGAAAACAGATGGTAAATTTGGCTGGGTGTACTATTACATACATCGATTTTGGCGGTAAGTATTTTAATGACATTGCAAAATATCAATTTAGGATTGAGTTATTTGATACACTTATCTTCTTTAATAATATTTGCTGGGTATACATGTATGTGTGTATGTATACATACACACATGCATGCATGCATACATACATACATACATACATACATACATACATACACACATGCACATATATGCATGCATGAAAAAATACCTTATTGTTGATGTTGATGGTGATATACAAACACACACTGGTTCTTTCTCTATTGGCAAGGAATCTTGAAATAAAACTGAATAATGACATGTATGCATACATACATACATACATACATACATGCATGCATATATATGTCACAGACAAACTGTCCAACCCATACCAGCATGGAAAGAGGACGTTAAATGATGATGTGTGTATGTTTCCTTTAAATGATTATTCATTATCATATCTGATTATTGTATTTAATTTAGTCTTTCTAAAAATGTTATTGTATTAATTGTTTTTTTTTTTTTTACACCAGCTTGACTCCTCCTTACATGCTTGTTATGATGGTGTACATCCCTTTGTTTCGCTATTGGGGTGATGGACCTTATTGGCCAAAGGATGGCTTTGAGATAAATTACTGTAAAGACACATGGTATTTCAACTTGTTATATATAAATAACTTTCTCTCAGATCCACAGAAAGGAATGGTAAGTTGTCTCTTTTTTTTTTAATCTTTGTTATTTTTGTTTATCTTTTACTTTTTTCCGTCATTAAACCAGAGCCATGAATGGGCATTACCTTGTAGAGCTTAGTCAAACAAATTGATATTAGTAATTATTTTTAAGTTTGGTGCTTTTTCTTATGGAGGTGCATGGCTTAGTGGTTAGGATGTTGAACTTATGAAAGTAAGATTGTGGCTTTGATTCCTGCACCAGGTAGTTTGTTGTCTTCTTGAGCAAAACAGTTCATTTAACATTGCTCCAGTCTGGAAAAAGCAAGTAATCTTGTGATAGTCTGGCATTCTATCCAAGGAGGAATATGTGTGCTAGGGAACCCAGCCCTATGTTCCTTATGAAGTATTGTGAACTAACCAACTTCTTCTATTGGATTCCTCATTTAAACCACTAAGTTACAGGGATGGTCATCAAGCTATACTCTTTTACTCTTTTATGCATTTCAGTTATTTGACTGTGGCCATGCTGGAACACTGCTTTTAGTCAAAGAAATTGATCCTAGGACTTATTCTTTGTAAGCCTAGTACTTATTCTATTGGTCTCTTTTGCTGAACTGCTAAGTTTTGGGGACATAAACACACTAACATCGATTGTCAAGCAATGGTGAGCGTACAAACACTGACACAAAGACATACACACATTGGAGCTAAACACAATGACCCCCAGTTGAGAACCACAGGTCTGGCCTCTCAACACCTAATACAAAGCTCCCTCTATCAATACTTCACCCCATCTCTTCACTCCCAGACAAGGGGGTCTTGTCTTGTGAGTTACTTGGTGATGTCACTCATGCTGGTGCCATGAGAAAAGCACCCTGTACACTTTGTAAAGTGGTTAGCAATAGAAAGGGCATCCAGCAGCAGAAAACCATTCCAAAGCAAACATTGGAGCTAAACACCATCCTCTGGTCCAGTCAAACCACCCAACCTGTGCCAGCCGTCAAACAACACAATCCAGTCAAACCATCCAACCCATGCCAGGATGGCAAGGAACACGAACGTTTGATGATGATGATGATAATGATGATATATTATTTACTATCTATAAACAATCATAAACTATCTGAATTTATAAGTGTATGTATGTCTACTGTCTTCCTGTAACATTCAAAACATATCGTTAGTTTTTGTTATATTTGTAGCTATTTTTCTTTTTTTCCTATTTAGTGTATGTCCTGGACTTGGTATTTATCAAATGACATGCAGTTCTACATCATCAGCCCTATATTCATTTTAGCCCTTTATCAGTAAGTAAACGATTTCCCTTCCATATACAGTTTTCTTCTTAAATGCAAGGTCTTAATATCAGTCAACATAAACAGATTAACACTTACAAATGAGTTAAACCCCTTGTTATTATGGATACAATCGAATCACCAAGTAGTGGATCTTTAGTTTCACATTTACTATAATACTATTCTATCAATAACACTTAATTTTCTTTCACGTCTTTCTTTAACAGTTATGTTAGGCTGCATTTGTTGACATTCTGTTGGAGAAGGAGTGCAACAAGGGAACTTTTCTGCTAGAAATAGCAGCCAAATCTATATCTTTTGAATCAGCCTGCTGAATTATGAAATGAAAGATACATTATATAATGTTATCCTACATACACTATGCCTGAATAATAATTGGGTTGGCCATAACTAAGATTTTTATATCTTCACAGCAGCTCACCAATAATTTGTCGGCAACTACTATAGGATGTTACTATGGAAAATGACTCCCAGATGCCATCAGCATATAAACCAACTGTCAAATTAGTTCCATCATAATTAATGCATTGAGGAAAAAAAAAACTCTAATTAATTAATAAATACTTATGTGCTAAAGAGAAAAAAAAGCATCAGCTCAACGACGAACATTATTTTATTCCGAGTGTTTGATGCATTAGATGTGTGCATTATTGTATGTCAATATTTCATCTTTTACTTGTTTCAGTCATTAGACTGTGGCCATGCTGGAGCACTGCCTTGAAGAGCTTTAGTCAAATAAACCAATTTTAGTGCTTATTTCTTTTAAGCCTGGTACTTATTCTATTGATATCTTTTGCCAAACTGTTAAGTTACAAGGACATAAACACTCCAACACCAGATGTCAAGTGATGATTGTGACAAATGTAGACACAACACAACACACACA
>NC_068981.1:33259492-33261194 GCF_001194135.2 Octopus bimaculoides
GGTGGTGGTGGTGGTGGTGGTGTGTGTGTGTGTGTGTGTTTGTATATCACCATCATAATCTTTTAACGTCCATCTTCTATGCTAGCATGGGTGGGACGGTTTCACAAGAGACAGCCAGGCAGAGGCCTGCACAAGACTTCTGTGACTGTTTTGGCAGGATTTTTACAGTTGGATGCCCTTCCTAACACCAACCACTCAGCCAAGTGGACTTAGTGCTTTCTACATGGCTCAAGTATAGGTGAGGGGAGTAGTGCTTTTTACATGGGACAAACACAGGCGAGGTCAGTTTTGGCAAGGTTTTTTACAGATGGTTGCTCTTCCGATCATCAAACCACTTTACAGTGTGGACTGGGTGCTTTTAAGTGGCACCTGCACTGACAGGGTCACCAAGTACTTGCAAAACAAATCAAAAAAACTTTCAAGAGTGGAGGAGGCATTGGAGGAGGTGATCTTGTGTTGGATGATGAAAAGGTTATAGTGAGACAGATACGGGTGTTTTACTGTAGAGGAAGTACAAGGCTACTTGGCCAGAGAGAGAGAAAGATCAGGAATGAAGACAGAAACAGGTGTGCTACTGCAAAGGAAATACACAGTTACCCAACCTGAGGGAAGTGCAGAAGAAGGAGAGAGAGTGGGAGACAGCAGGATAGAGATGGTGGCAAAATGCCCGGGAATACTCACAAGGAATGGAGATCAGAATATAAATGGGATGATTGAGTATAGGAAGAGAGAGATATAGATGGTGGCAAGTGCCAGGGCATACCCTTGAGGTTCAAATGCCATAATATAAATGGCAGGATATTGTGAAGGGAGTGTGATTAAAGAGTGTAAGTAGTGAAAGACCTGGATGTATATAGTCGGTGTGGGGGTTACTGGATAGCAGTGATACAGAAGAATAGGGCCATGAGGACAGGATTGGGGAGTGAGACCTAGGCATAGTGTATGAAGGAGGAAATGTGAGAAAGAGAAGAGATGTGGAGATGTAGATTGGTTTGTTGGGGTAGGGTGAGGGGAAATTTTTCTTGTTACATGTGGGTGGGACACACAGGTCAGGGCTAACAGATAACAATAATACAGTGAGACGGGGCATGTGGGTAGAACACACAGGTCGGGAGCAAGTGGAGAGCAATGATACAGTGGCCCAGGGCCAAGAGGAGAAGATTGGGGAGTAAGAGGTAATCATAGTACATGAAACGGTGATGTAAGGAAGAGATGTAGCGATATAGTTTGGTTTGTTGTAGTATAGTGTGTGAGAGGGTTTCTTGTTAAGTGTGGGTGGGACACACAGCGTATGTATCTGTACAGAAATTTTATGTGTATATATCTATATGTGCATGTATGTGTGTATGGGTGTATATCTATATGTATGTATATGTAAGGGACGACCGTGCGAACTCAAAAAAGGAGAAATGGTGACGGATGGAAAAACAGAGGACTCCTTTTATTTAAACGTGTCACACGGTCGAACACACAAATATATATCTAATAATGATGTACATGATATGTTATGCGACGATAACATAGATGACCAGTAATGAAAGACCACAACCGTATAAGATGAATAACAGAGATATTTATTGTAGCGTTAAAGATGTATGTCTGTGTGAGAGTGTGAATGCGACATATAAGAACATAATCAAAGACAGGCCGTCGTACAAAGAAAAGTGTGTATGTGAGTGATACATGTATGTGTATGTGAAAT
>NC_068981.1:33261872-33268748 GCF_001194135.2 Octopus bimaculoides
TGTTGACACTGGTGGAGATTGATGCTTGGTAGTAATTGTGTTGGTCATGACGATGGTGCTGGTTAGTAGTCGTAGACTCGTATTGCTGATGTGGCGACGGCGGTGGTCATCGTGGCTGGACGAAGCTGTTGAAGTGGTCGCTGGAACTGCTGCTGCTGTCGTGTGGTACACGGAACAGTCTCTAAGAGAAACTGGACCGAGACAAATTTGTGGGGTATGAGTTGATCTATATATAGCGTTAAGAAGGCTCCAAATGCCTTCAGAATTTTACTCTATCACGTGACCTTATTAGGGGCCGTGATTGGTCAGTTTGCGTTCTGGCGGGAAAGTATTGTGAGGTGTGGTTAGAACATGTAATTAATATTAAGGTTCCAAAGCTTTTATACATAATCTTTTGACTTTACTAGAAAATTACTATTGTTCAATAGTATCTCTTGGTTTTGTCTTTATATCTCCATCTGTCAGTTCCCTATTGTATTTTTTATATGTAATATTATATACTTTTTAAAACGATTTTATAACTACTTTACTTTCTCTCCTTACCCCTTCCTGTTACTTTTTAACATTAAGGATGGCCAATTCCCTAAACCTAGATCCAGCGCTTTAATTGATATGAAACAACATATCGTTATTTTTACTGGTAATTAACAAGGTAATTTTGTCTAATCTTGGTCTTTCATATGATGATGATGGCACTCCGTTGCTTACGACATCAAGGGTTCCAGTTGATCCGATCAACGGAACAGCCTGCTCGTGAAATTAATGTGCAAGTGGCTGAGCAATCCACAGACCCGTGTACCCTTAACGTAGTTCTCGAAGATATTCAGCGTGACACAGTGTGACAAGGCTGACCCTTTGAATTACAGGCACAACAGAAACAGGAAGTAAGAGTGAGAGAAAGTTGTTGTGAAAGAGTACAGCAGGGTTCGCCTCCATCCCCTGCCGGAGCCTCGTGGAGCTTTAGGTGTTTTCGCTCAATAAACACTCACAATGCCCAGTCTGGGAATCGAAACCGCGAGTCCGCTGCCCTAACCACTGGGCCATTGCGCCTTCACAGTCTTTCATATATTGTATATATAAAGAGAAAATTTTGTATGTATACTTAGAGATGAATTATTGGTGTAACTATGATATTTTGGTAACCTGAGGAACTAGCTTTCATTATCTGCATTGATTTGAGAATACACAATTGTATAAGGCATAGCATGCAGACTAGTACAGAAATAAACCTAATTTATTATACACTGAAATTATTACATGAAGGCTGTGAAACAGCCATAATCCTAAGGATGACAAGTGGTTAGATAAATATATTCACCTCTCATACATCCTGACTTTTGGTGGTTTATATGCTCCTCGTGAAATAATTTCAGATTAGATCTCTTGAATTTCAACTGCATGGAACTCTGTGTTATACTTGTCAGTATTGGATTATTATAAGGGGCTACTGAAAAGTTCCTGGCTTTTGACAAAAGAAAATACAGGAGGATCAGTTAATTATGATTTTATTAAACATATTCCCCTCTCAGATTCACGGACTTATTGCAATGATCCTTCAGTTTTTCTAAGCCTTGTAACATAACTTGGAAGGTTAGGCTTTTAATCAGGCCTTTTATGATACCCTCAAAGCTAGGAACTTTTCAGTACCCCTTTGTTTGTGGTCTGTTTGCCGAATCCACTAGAGGAACTTTCTGTGATAGCCACATGATGTTATCAATTCAAATATTACACTACAAATTATATATATAATAGATTTTGTTGATTTTATTGAATAAAGGTTTCAGTTGTTTCATCAATAGAATTGTTAATATAGTCAATTATAAATATAAGCATTTAGGCCTCACCGAGGCAATGACTTCTGACCGAGACCTCTGGAAATATGCTGTGCATGAGAAGACCCGGCAAGCCAAGTGGGACCAAAATCCAAGGCCTCTGCCAGCGATGTAGCCAGCCCACTTATGCGTACCTTTCCTTCATTGGACACTAAACTCCGCTTGCGAAGACTTGTTGAGGCAAGTGAAATCGAACTAAATTCAATGACTGGCCCCCATGCCAACGTCTCCTTCATTGGACACTAAACTTGGCTTTCGAAGACCTGTTGGGGTAAACGAAAGCGGAATCGTGATGGCACCTGTACCAGTGGAGCGCTAAGAGCACCGTTCGAGTGTGATCATTACCAGAGTTGCCTTCCTGGCACATGAAAAGTCATTCAAGCGAGATCATTGCCAGTGCTGCTGGACTGGCTCTTGTGCAGGTGGCACGTAAAATACACCATTTTGAGTGTGGCCGCTACCAGTACTGCCTGACTGGCCTTCGTGCCAGTGGCACGTAAAAGCACCCACTACACTCTCAGAGTGGTTGGTGTTAGGAAGGGCATCCAGCTGTAGAAACTCTGCCAAATCAGATTGGAGCCTGGTGTAGCCATCTGGTTTCACCAGTCCTCAGTCAAATCGTCCAACCCATGCTAGCATGGAAAGTGGACGTTAAACAATGATGACATTCCATAGATATTTTGAATCTAAAATGGATCAGCATGACATTAAATTGACATTGCTGCTCTCGCAAATCACAGTTACAATCCAACTGACAGGTTTCAGTACAGTTGTTGTCTGTTCAATATCATTCATGTGACTTGGATCAATTTGAAACTATGATAAAAAACATTTGTCCATGTAAACTTCTTATATTTGGTGTTTGTTTTATGCTACATTAGTAACTGAATGTTTACATATAACTTTGAAATCCTTAACACACTTTCTTCTTTTGATATAATTCCAGTTCAGAAATTGTTGGTTATGTGTTAATTGGTCTTTTTTCATTGGCCCAATTAATTACAACAGGGGTCGTTTCAACCACAGAAAAATTACCTGCAGTTATGTTTTCTCAAGACAGGTAAGTATTTGTGAAAATATTTCCAATACAAAAATGCTGATTAATTGATTCAAACTATTCAAAATAAAAGTATCACTTGTCATACCTGAAAAGTATCGATGTAGGTTTTATTCAGATTTACATTGTTTCACAATTTCCTTTAGAAAGCTATTTTTAGATGATGAACAGTGGACTTAATCTGTCATCCAGTTTAACACCGCTATTTGGCACCTTGGTCTATGAGGTGGTTTGTTGTTTATGACTCATGATACCTGCATTCTTACTACTTTTGGAATCTGGCCTGGAAGTAATCTTCTGCAAGCAAGTTGAGGCCTTTCTGCAATTTGCTCTGAATCTCAACAGTTGTGCTAAAAAGGCAACTTTTGAGTTGCATTTTCATCCTGAAGATGAAGTCTGCAGGTGCTAAATTTTGCGAAAAGGGTAGGTGTGGAAGTGATACCATGTTGTTTTTGGTGAGAAACTCATGAGTGAGGAGAACTCTGTTACAAGCTGCATTGTCATCATGAAGAACTGGATTCTTCGCGCTCTACTAGTCTGGTCACTTTTACCAAATATTCTCCCTCAAATGCTTCAAAACGCCACAGTAAAACTCTCTATTGACAGTCTGGCCCTGGGGTACAAATTCTTGATGCACAATACCAATTTATCAGGAGTGACGCTTGTGGAAGGTCCTTCAGATTGTTTGTCATCTTCCAGGGACATTCTTCAGTTTTTGAAGCACTTGTACCACTCAAAATATTGTATACATCCCATTGACTTATGGCCATAAGCTTGCCAAAGCATGCTCAAAGTTTAATGCAAAATTTCACATTGGCTCTTTACAAAGTCACAGACTACAGCATACACTTGATCACAAAAACACAAATTTCACAACTTGCAAAGTAAACACAGCAATGTCACATGGCACGCTGCCACATGAAGGTTACTGCTAACTTTTGCTGAGCACACAACCAGGCAGCTGCCATCTGATAGCATACTACAGAACTAGTCCAGGAACTTTTTCATGCCACCTAGTATATACATACCTGTGCGTATGTTTCTGTACCCCATCATTTTGTTTTTGTCTTGCTATTACATGTTTTATTATGAACTCCCTGAAGAGATATAAATGAGGAACCCCCAACCGCTCTTTCTTCTTTGTGAAAGAACTCTCATTTATTTCGAAACATGTGTAGGAATTAAAGGAACTTTTATTGACATGCGTTTTGCTCCATTTATTATTATCCATATATATATATATGTATGTATCTTCAAAATATTACTGAATTTTTAGTTAATATTTGTATATATCTATTTCAGTAACATCAGCCAAAAGTACTTCACAGATATTTATGTCAAACCATACATCAGAATCGGGCCATATCTCATTGGGATTGTCTATGGCTATCTTCTATACAAAAATAAATCCAAAATGAGGATGAATCGTGTAAGTGTTACGCTACTCTTTGTATAGACTAGCGGTTTTCAACCAGGGTCCACATGGCCCCTGAGGGTCCATATAAAGTTTTGAGGGCCCATGCAACAAAATAGTAAATTATGGATCTACAATAGTATTTATGGCCTCCTAAAAAATTTGGCTTTACCTCCACACACAACCCTCCGTCTACACACACACACATACACATGCACACACACACGTACACACACATATATATACACATACACACACAGATACAGGCACACACTGCAAGAAAAACACACTCACACAACATACACATACACTCACACACACATACTTAAAAGCTGCTTGCTCACTTTCTACTGACCATTGTCCACAACCACTCCCAAATAATTCCTGCTACTAATTCCTTCTACAACGTTAAGCAACACACACACACACACTAACAGATAAACAGCCAAACCACACACACGCACACACTAACAGATAAACAGCCAAACCACACACACATACTAACAGATAAACAGCCAAACCACACACACACACATATGCACATACACGTGCTGTTATTACACACACACACACGGACCTGTGCGCCCGCACACATACATACCTCCCTCTCTTGCACTCTCCTGTCTTAGAAAGAACTTTTTCTCCACCGTTTCCCTTCCGGTCATTCCACAATGTAACCTCGTGTATATCGTTGGTGATTTTTTCTTCCTCTGTCTTCCCTTCTTTGGACTTTCCTATATTTCTGACGAAGAGCTCCGCTCGAAACGTCAAATCCTCTTTCTTTCCTTTCCTGAGCGTCCAGTAACTCAATATCTGTATCACGTCCTCGCGTTGTTGTTTTTTGTCATTTTTCTTGTTTGAACTCACTATATATATATATATATATATGTATATATATATATATATATATATCATATGTATATATTTGACTTTTTTGCAGTATATATGCGCAAGTCTATGGATGATGGCTACAATATCTGCCATTTCCATTATCTATGGCTTATATAATCTCAATAATGGGTACCCAATGACTCAAGATACAGCATCATTCTATACAACAGTCAATCGCAGTGTATGGGGCCTGTGTGTTGGATGGGTCATTTACGCATGTTGCACTGGTTATGGAGGTAAGAATTATTAGTGCTATCATTATTATCAATATTGTTGTTGTTTGATAATTTTTTTTCTGTTACTTCCTTCTAGAGTTAATATACAGGGTATCCACAAAGTCTGGGTACATGGGGATTAACACATACTTTAAGAAATTCTTATTTCTTATATTTAATTGTCTATGTTATGATTTTATTTACTCCATGTACCCAGACCTTGTGGACACCCTGTACAATGCAGCTCTGTACATTTTATTGAAGCATTGTTTTACAGCTGTAAACTCTTCCTGTTGTTAACCTATACCTGTTTTTCTAGAAGATGATTTCTTTTACCACTTGTTTTTGAAAGTACAAAGACGACAACAAGCAATTTGTCAACAGGGGAAATGACAACAACATCACCACTTATAGCTTGTCAACATTTGAAGAAGTACAAATGTAAACATACATACACACACATGCACATATATGTAACTCTGTGTGTGTGTGGTAGAGAGAGAGAGTTTGTATGTATACATGTAAGCATGCAACAAGCTTTTCTATCAATCAAATCTTTTCACAAGTATTAAGCCAGCCTGGGGCAGTAGCAGAAGACACTTCCCCAAGGTGCAGTGCAGTGGGACTGAACCACAAACTATGTATTGCAAAGTAAACTAAATAGCTCTGCTTGTGCCTGTGCTTACCATATGTGCAGCATTTTGCTTTTATGTTTTTCTTTATTGTCTTCAGAACACTCAGCTTAATAAGTATGGAATGTTATTTTCTGTTTGTTGCATATTCATACAAATTATGATGTTTTGGTTATCTATTTGACTGCATCATTTTTTTTTCATTTTTATCATTCCCAAGGCATTATTTTATTATGGAGATTGTTTCAGATTTCACTCTTCAACATTTTCAATACCTCTGTTTCCAAGTTTCTATATTTGGACAATTTCTCCGTTTTATTCAGACATAAAAGGTTATCCATTAGAATTGATATGTCAATTAAGAGACATGATTATTCCTAATGGAATTTGACAATAATGAATGGGCAATTTACCCAGAGGTATTAACATGTCCCAAAGAATAGTCACTTCATAATTCCCAGAGATGTTTTGCTGTCTGTATTTCTATCATATTTTTTTTATATTTTGTTTTGCTGTCGATATGCCATAAAGCTGACATAGTGTCTAGTCATGACTGTTTATGTCATTCTCATCATCATTGTCTTCATCATTATTATCATTATCAATATCATCGTCATCAACGTTGTCAACATCATCATCATCTTCATCATTATTATAATCATCTTCATTGTATTCATCATCATCACCATCATCGTCATCATCATTTTAACATCAACTTTTCCAAACTTGCATGGGTCAAGTGGAAATCGTTAAGGCTGATTTCCTACAGCTTGATGCCTTTCCTGTTCCCAACCCACAAGCGAGGTAATATTTCCTCATGGCCATGAATGTTTAC
>NC_068981.1:33268760-33269581 GCF_001194135.2 Octopus bimaculoides
AGATTACAAATGAATCACTTCACTTGTGTAACAGTGAGACTCATACACAACTACTATGCAATGTCAAGGCAAGGAGACACACACACACACACATGCACACATACATACATGCATGCATGCATACATACGTACATACATACATACATACATACATACATACATACTGTATCCAGATTACAAGTTCAGGTTTATACCTGTAATTATTGGGGTCCTGAGATATGTAACACACTGCCTAAATACCAATCTTGAGAAATTAGGCTTCTCAAAACCTGAAAAGAGAAAGCTAATTCAAAGACTACAAATCCAATCCATCACTGGAACTGTAAAGATCTGTAAAATTTTCCAGAAGTTTATCATTTAAATATATATGAGCATTCTCTAGATATGCAACTTTATGCATGAGAATACATACATAAAACATACAAATCTGCACATACATACATACAAACAAAAATACCCTGTTGTTGGTGTTGAAATTCTAATGAAGGAACCTTGGATCTAGGTTAGAAACAGGGTTCTTTCTATATTGGAAAGAAATCTTGAAATAAACTGAATAATGACATATATACATGCATATACATATATATATATATATACGCATACATCATCGTTTAACGTCCGCTTTCCATGCTAGCATGGGTTGGACGATTTGACTGAGGACTGGTGAAACCGGATGGCAACACCAGGCTCCAGTCTGATTTGGCAGAGTTTCTACAGCTGGATGCCCTTCCTAACGCCAACCACTCAGAGAGTGTAGTGGGTGCTTTTACGTGTCACCCGCACGAAAACGGCCACGCTCGAAATGGTGTCTTTTATGTGCC
>NC_068981.1:33269691-33270798 GCF_001194135.2 Octopus bimaculoides
GCCGGGTCTTCTCACGCACAGCCCATTTCCAAAGGTCTCGGTCCGTAGTCATCGCCTCGGTGAGGCCCAATGTACGAAGGTCTTGCCTCACCACCTCAGCCCAGGTCTTCCTGGGCCTACCTCTTCCACGGGTTCCCTCAACTGTTAGGGTGTGGCACTTTTTCACGCAGCTATCCTCCTCCATTCTCACCACATGTCCATACCAGCGCAATCGTCTCTCTTGCACGCCACAACTGATGCTTCTAATGTTCAGCTTTTCTCTCAAGATACTTACACTCTGACGGGTCGTTTTCCATGCTGACATGGGTTGGACAGTTTGACAGGAGCTGACCAGTTGAAGGGCTGTCCAGCTTCCCTGTCTGTTTTCGCAAAGTTTCTAATGCCATATATATACGTGTATGTGTGTGTATAGATGCATACACACACGCATACTCATATATACACATATACATACATACATACACAGACAGGACAGACTTCTTTCAGTTTCCATCAATCAAATTTATTTGCAAGGCTTCTGGTCAACCTAAGGCTATTGCCCAAGGTACCACAATGCTAAAGTTGGGCTGAACCTGAAACCATGTGGTTGGAAAACAAAATTCTTAACCACACAACCATACCTGTGCCTATGCATTCCATTTAAAACAACATCATTACTAACACAGTAGTCAGTGTGTATCAGTCATGTTATCAAAACATTGCTCTTCTTCAAATTGGTGGCTTGTTGCCTTTGTTAGAAATCTTCATATTCCATTTTTATTAAGACTGGACAACAGACACAATGTGACTGATTGTGTTTTCACAGCTGCAAAATATTCTATAATTACTTTTGAAATTCTGCTCATTATGTGATTAAGATTTTATTTGTCCCATGATAAAAAAAAAAATTGTTATCTTTATCCTTTTTCTTTTACTTCTTTTGGTCATTTGGACTGTTGCCATGCTGGGGCTCCACATCGAAAGGATTTTGTCACACAAATCAACACCAAGTGCTTGTTTTTTTTTGTTTTTTTTTTTGTGCCATCCCGATTTCACTTTCGCTTGCCCCAATAAGTCTTCAAAAGCTGAGTTTCGTGTCCAATGAAGGAGATGACGTTGGCATGGGTG
>NC_068981.1:33271585-33278072 GCF_001194135.2 Octopus bimaculoides
TATATATATATATATATATATATATATATATATATATATACATACAGTGTGCAATGGGTAAATTGTCACCATTTTATATTTTTAATTTTGCTCATGCACATTGTTTGTTTTTGATTTTGTTGACTATACAGTATAGTAGAGTCAAGTCATGTCCCTATAGTAGAAAGAATTGTTTAATATTTTGTCATTCATTTTATGTGTTCTTGTTGTTTCTTCATGTTTTCCCATATTGTTATCATCAATATTTAATGTTGGCTCTGATCCCACAGCTGAAACAATTTAATCACACATTTTTCTGTGCGCGTATATACATATATGTGTGTGTGTGTTTCCTACTAATTTATAATGGTGATTACTACTACTACAACAGCTACTATTACTCCTCCTCCTCCTCCTCCTCCTACTACTACTACTACTACTACTACTTAAGCTCTTCGTCCCAAAGGAGTATAGGCCATTGATGACTTTCCTTCATTTTTCTCAACTTGAGGGAAGGCCTTTCTCTTCCAGATTGTTGGTTTTGCGTTGCTATCAATGCTTCTGTAACTTTAGTTTTTCCTAGGTAAGACGTGACCTGTGAATGAATCAATTATCAATTCAGTAGGTGATTCTCTTAAGCTATCAGAGTATTCAAGAACTTGACAGCATTTAAAGATGTTTTTCTTTTCTGAAACATATAAGAACAAGTCAGCTTCTTAAATACCATTTCTCTCTTACCTATGCAATCCTATTTTTGCCCTATGGGAAGAAATGATCCATATCAATCTGGACTTTATTCTTTGATCTATCCAGCTTGGGTGGCCCTACCAAGAGTTTTTGCACTTTCAGGGAGATTGAGGCATAAAAGCCACTGTCCCACACCTAGGACTTGACCTAGTGGTGGATAAAGGTGGCTCATGTTTTTCAATTTATTTGTCATTCTGTTTATTTAAGTTCTAATTCTTCCTTTGGGCAGCACACCAGCTTTTTAACCATGGCTGTGTCGTTAAGAAGTTCAGTTCCTAACTACAAACTTTTGGGTTCAGTCTCACTGCGTGGAATCTTGGTCAGGTATCATCTGTTTTAGCCCCTCATTGACCAAAGCCTTAGAGTGGAGTTGGTAGAGTAGAGTTGCTAGTGGAGTTGGATGGATGAATGAATGTAAGATGTTTTTGTTGTTATTATTTAGTTCTATTTCTCGATTACTTGCCAATGGAGAAAGAGCTGGTTTCTAATCTTGATCCAAGGCTTCACTGAAATTTTCAACACCAACAACATATTTGTGCATGTCTGTGTGTATGCATGCAATACATATGTATTTAATTATGTATGAGTGTGTGTGTGTATTACCAATGTCATACTTAATGTATATGTTTTGTTTATGCACTTATTGGCTGTGGGATTTGTCCAGGGTAAAGTCCCTTTAAGTTGTCAAGTGTTAAAATAGCACACAGATTTTCCCTCTACAAACCTCACAGCCAATAAAAAAAAACATACTTTAAGTATGTGACATTGATGATGTTTCCATGATTAGAGCTGCTTCTACTACAAAATTTAATATGGTAAGCCAGGGTTCGTCCTCAAATTATTTTCAGTTGCTTTTTTGATCATTCTAAGTGCTCCTACAATCACTGGTATTGTAACCACCTTGAGATGCCAGTAGAAAGGATTATTATTATTATTATTATTATTATTATTATTAAGGTGGTGCAATAGTAGAACCATTAGTATGTCAGACAAAATGCTTAGCAGCAGTTTGTCATGTTTACATTCATAATCTAATGACTAAAACAAATAAAAAAATAAAAGACTTAGAGCTTTATTACTATGTATCAGGCTGAGTAAGCATGAAATTCATGATATATTTCAACAATGCAGAAATTTTATTCATCAAAGTAAGTACCATTACAATCAACACATTTTTGCCAGTGAGTTACAAGTTTGTTTAATTCGGTAGCACAAAAGTGTGGAGTTCTGGAGCTGATGAACTCTTTGAACACACTTTCAGCATCAGTTTGATTTTCGAACTCCTCTCGCAGGGAACCATCAAGGTGCTTGAAAAAGTGGTAGTCGGTAGGAGAAAAGTTTGAGGAATAAGCTGGATGGGGAAGAACTTAGTAACCAAGTTCCCTCAATTTCTGGAGCGTCATTAGTAAAACGTGTGGTCAAGCATTGCCATGAAGAATGATTGACTATCTTCTGTTGACCAGTCTGGGATGGAGGAGTAACAGTTTTTCATTCATTTTGGCAATTTCATGGCAATATGTTTCTGCAGTAATGGATTTTCCTGGTTTTAAGAAGTTACAGTGGATGAGTCCAGCAGTCACCATAACCTTCTTTTTGAAGAGCTCGGGTTTAGGTAAGGTTTTTGGTGCTACATTTTAGCCCAACTACTCCAAAGAACATTTTTTATAATTGTACAGAATCCATTTTTCATTGCAAGTTACAATACATTCAAGAAATGGATCGGTCTGGTTGTGAAGAAGCGACGAGCAAATTTCATATCTGCGCATTTTCTGATTTTCATTCAAATCGTGTGATACCCATTTGTTGAGCTCTTTTGATTTTCTGATTGCATGCAAATGGTTGCAGGCAGTTTTCTGGCTAACTTGAAGCTCTTTTGCCAGTTCTTGAGTGGTTTTACGTGGATCTTTCTCAATGACGATCTGTAATTGGCTGTCATCAATGACAGATGGGTGTCCACTATGCTCACGATCTTCAAGGCTCAGGTCTCCACTACAAAATCATTTAAACCATTTTCGAGCTGACCACTCACTGGTCATTTCCTCACCAAACATTTTGGTGATGTCGCAAGCAGTTTCAGCTGCTTTACGTCCTTTTTTGAAGTTGAACAGCAAAATTGCTCAAATATTGCACTTTCACAGATCCATTTCAGATGATTGTAACAACAGTGAAAAAAAGAAATCAATGTTAATTTATTGATGCATTTGGGCAAGTCTGTGCCTGTATTATCAGACAATTTTTTTTTTAAATGTTTTTAAAAAATTCAAAACACTGCAAAAATCTGGTACAAATTCTTCATGGTTCAAAACGTTGCTTACTTTTTACTCAACCTGATACATCATCAAATAAATCTGTTAATTTAGAAAATTTGAAAATGATTCACATTGTAAAATGTCATAACACATCCACATAACCTCTCATCACCCCCATATCTTCCCCCACTTTGTTCCTGAGAGTCAACTCACCTGTTCTTTTTGTTATTAAGTTTCCATGCTTTTAACTGGATTAGAAATTTTTGTCTCAGTTGTTCAGAGATAGTGAAATGTTCAGAGATTATAACACCCAGATGATTGTCTATTTCAGTTAGAGCAATGTTTCACAACTATTTCTCTTACCTATGGAGCCCTTCGATTCCTATTATATTTGGATGGACCCTCATAACTACCTAATACTCAAAAGATCCTGTTACATTTTTATAATTAAACATTCTTATGAATTATATAGAAATATTAAAATATTTTGTATTGTAGAAGTGTAACCAATTTATTGCACATAAATCTCACCAACAGAATCTTATATAGATCCCTAAGGGTCATATGGACCCCAGTTAAGAACCACTGGGTTTGAGCATAGTGCTAGCTCTGGTCAGTCTTGATAGAATTTGAACACAGAATAAAGTAAGGAATGAAATAAAATGCTGCAGGCACTCAGTCTAGGACTCTTTGCATTCCTGGTAGTAAACATATGACTTATGTATAATATTATTATCATCATTCTTGTTAATGGTATTGCTATTGTTGATTGCCAATTTTATTATTTTTTCCTTCTTTCTTTTTTTTATTTTGGACAAAAAAATATTTTCTATAAATAATTTCAATGGAATTATTGATTTTTTTTTCTTCTTATTTCATTTCAGGTTATGTGAACACTATCTTGTCATGGAAAGCACTCATCCCCCTCAGCCGTTTGACATATTGTGCTTATCTGGTGCATCCAGTTATTATGTATTACTTTTATCTCAACCAACGCTATTCTTTACACCTGACGTATATTTTAGCTGTGAGTACATAAATATGTTCATCTTCTCAAATAACAATAATAGCTAGGAAGATTCTGCAGGATCATTCACCAAACTAGAAGCAACAGCCAAATTTCCCTCAAACCACTCATTAACATTTAGAAAAAGTTAAGGACTCATTGGATAATGTAATCCTAAGTGGTTTTAAATTTAGGCACAGGACCAGCAGTTTTTAAGGGGAGGGGGAAGTTAGTTGACTGGTACTTCTTTAAGGACCCCAAAAGAATGAAAGGTAAAGTTGACCTTGTCAGAATTTGAGCTCAGAACCAAAATGCAGACGAAATACCATTAAGCATTTTGTATGGCCTGCTAACTGTTCTACCAGCTCATTACTTTGTAATTCTAACTAAATAAGATGGGTTATCACAACCAGAATGATTTTGATCACAGGTCTGAGCTGAAACAATACCAACAATAGTAAAGGTGAGCCAATTACAGAGATTCTATGCAGTAGCTCAAATGGCTAAAAATAGCAGATGTCCCTTCACTCATACATATTACAATCTTATTGGACACAATGCTCAGGTGCACTACAACTCATCAGAAAAGGTTAAAAGAGGGGACTGAGGATAGATGTAAAGAAAGACAGTAACGAAAGCTAGAAATACTTGAACAGTACATGGAATTAAACACAAAAATAGAAAAAAGTGAACATTAAGTGTCCTAAAAAATAAGGCTGAACAGGTGTATCGGGAGTAGTGTTGGCGAATTTCTGGAAGCATTGAAATTTTGAAAGATGACTTGCTTCAACAATTCTGAGCATGAAAAATTTTCTAGAAGTCATGGCTGTGCTGTTTTGTTTTTTTTTTGTTTATTTTTGATTTGATTAGCATAACCATGAGTGGTAGAGGTAGTGAATTTAAAGAGATGGTGAATGTTATTGTTGGAAAGATGATGGATAATCTTGTGGGCTTCTACCAAGTCAGTTGCAAGATGTTTCAGAAAAGACATTTTGAATATATATATTAGTCAATCAGATCAACTCTAGTTCTTGACTAATAGTTATTTTATTGACTTTAGGAGGCGTAAAAGTGAAGTTGACCTTAGGGGAATTTAGATTCAGAACATAAGAAGGTGTAACTAAATATCAGAAGTTAATGAGAGAGCCTTAAAACCAATGGTATGGTTCTCAACCTTTTTAATATCAGGGTCAGATTCAAAACCTGGATTTTGTTTTAGGGGCTACACAAAAAAATAAATAAAACGAGTCAATTAAAGAAAAATTTATTATATTTATAAAAAGAAGACTGTCAGAGGCCACTGGAAAGATGCTTGAGGGCTGTATGTGGCCCTGGGAGCCATTATAGAGAACTGCTGCTCTAGACAGTCACTTAACCTGCAAAAAACAGCAGTCAGATTTCTTCCAAATAACACATGCTATAATCTAAGAAAAAAAAGGATACATTGGATTCTATACGCGTTTACTCTTTTACTTGTTTCAGTCATTTGACTGTGGCCATGCTGGAGCACCACCTTTCGTTGAATAAATTGACCCCACAACTTATTCTTTGTAAGCCTAGAACTTATTCTATCAGTCTCTTATGCCGAACTGCTAAGTTACGGGGACGTAAACACACCAATATCAGTTGTCAAGAGATGGTGGGGTAACAAGCACAGACACAAACAACAAACACATACATACATATATATATATGACAGGCTTCTTTTAGTTTCCATCTACCAAATCCACTCACAAGGCTTCGGCCGACCGGAGGCTATAGTAGAAGACACTTGCCCAAGGTGCCACACAGTGGGACTGAACCCGGAACCACATGGTTGGGAAGCAAGCTTCTTACCACACAGCCACTCCTGCACTTATGGATAATATATGTTTGTAAAAAAGTTGGGATGGTCACCAGACTGGTGTTTTACTTTATCACTACCCAGTCACTAGTCATTGCCTCAGTAAGGCCCAATGTTTGAAGGTCATGGTTCACCACCTCATCCCAGATTTTCCTGGGTCTACCTCTTCCACAGGTTCCCTCAACTGCTAGGGTGTGACACTTTTTCACACAACTGTCCTCATTCATTCACAACACATGACCATACCAGCACAGTTGTCTCTCTTGCACACATCTGATGCTTCTTAAATCTAACTTTTCTCTCAGGGAGCTTACACTCTGTTATGTATGCACACTGACATTACACATCCAGCGGAGCATACTGGCTTCATTCCTTGCAAGCTTATGCATGTCCTCAGCAGTCACAGCCCATGTTTCACTGCCATGTAGCATGGCTGTTTGCACACGTGTCATACAGTCTACATTTTACTCTGAGCAAGAGGCCCTTTGTCACCAGCAGTGGTACGAGCTCTCTGAACTTTGCCCAGGCTAGTCTTATTCTAGCAGCTACACTTTCAGAGCATTCACCCCTATACATATATATACATATATATATATATATATATATATACACACACACACACACACACACACACATATATATACATATATATATATATATATA
>NC_068981.1:33278531-33286031 GCF_001194135.2 Octopus bimaculoides
CCGTGCTAGTGGCCTGCAAATAGTACCATTTGAGCGTGATCGTTACCAGCGTCGCCTTACTGGTACTTGTGCCGGTGGCATGTTAGAAAATCATTCGAGTGAGGTCGTTGCCAATGCTGCTGGACTGGCTCCTGTGCAGGTGGCACGTAAAAAACATGATTTTGAACATGTCTGTTACCAGTACCATGTGACTGGCCCACGTGCCGGTGGCACATAAAAGCACCCACTACACTCTCGGAGTGGTTGGCGTTAGGAAGGGCATCCAGCTGTAGAAATTCTGCCAGATCAGATTGGAGCCTGGTGCAGCCATCCGGTTCACCAGTCCTCAGTCAAATCGTCCAACCCATGCTAGCATGGGAAGCGGATGTTAAACGACGATGACGATGATGATGATGATGACATATATACATATATATATATATACATATATATATACACACACACACACATGTATATATATATATATATATATCATCATCATGATGATGATATATATACACATATATATATAGAAACTCTGCCAAATCAGACTGGAGCCTGGTGTTGCCATCCGGTTTCACCAGTCCTCAGTCAAATCGTCCAACCCAAGCTAGCATGGAAAGCGGACGTTAAACGATGATGATGATGATGATGATATACACACATATATACACACACACACACACACACACACACACACACACACACACACACATATATATATACACATATATAAATAATCTCTCTTTCAAAATATGTATATACTTATTTTTGCTTTTTACTTCAGACATTCCTGTTCTTTGGATTTTTGATTATGGCATTCATGATAGCATTTATTGTCTCAATGGCTTTTGAGGCTCCAATGATTGGTTTAGAACGTCTCATATTGGAGTTGGAAAGGAAGAAAAAATAAAGAGATTGAAGAAGAAAATAATAACTAACAAATGGAAGTGGAACCAAAAAAAAAAAGATTGCAAAATTATGGAACAAAACACTCTCAGACCATTCGGAATTATTCACTAACCAAAATTAATTCTACAACATGAATTTTACATTTCAAAATTTTCATTATTCACATGTAAAAATTTTGTATTAAAGTTTATAAAAAGAGGAATATAATTTGAAATACACAACAAAAACAAACAACAAAATAAAAACTATATAGAACACCTTAAGAATCTGTTAATAATTTCTTATATAGGCACAAGCAAAGCTGTCTTAACAGTAGAATAGTACATTGAGTAAACCACTGCAGTGAGGTCCCTACATATATATATATACATACAACATATGTGGATTAACATTGGGGCACCTAAATGCATGGGTCTCCAATCAGGCAACAGCCCAGTGTGCCCTTGCCTTAAGGTGGCACAGGATACAAGGCCATGAATTTGTGATGGAAGAGCTAGTTGATTATATTGATCCCTTTGAATTCGAAGTGAAGTTACAAAAGAGAATTACCAGGATCCTAAGGGGCTTTTTTTTTGTGCAAGCTAGCCATGTAATCAAGACATGGAGAGTAGGTACGAAAATAACAGAGGGGACAATAGCAAAGTATCTAAAATCATGGATGTTGTTTTGTCATATTACAGAAGATACAGAGTGAAAGAAATAGAAATATTGAAAAGCATATAGAACTGACCAAAGAAAACTTTGGATTGACTAAGCAGAAATTATCTCAGTTATCAGAGGAATGCTGGGAGTTGCATAAGAACATTGGGAAGAACACTGGTACTTGATTCTATTGACCTCAGAAGTGTGTAATGCAAAGTTAACATTGGTAGGTTGTGAACTCATACTGTATGTAAAGAGCTAAAACAAATACTATAAAGCATTTTGTCTAATGCTTTAACAATTCCACTAATTCAAAATAACAACCTTCAACTGCATCCTTTTGCATTCTGCATTCAAATCCCACTAAAGTCAACATAGTTCTTCATCTTTCTAAAAGTTGACTGACATCATACCAAAAATACGTGTCCATTTACCTAAGTTAGAAATGAAGTGGATAACAATTGTTTTTCCTCAGTCAAAAGATCAAAAGAAAAAAAAAACAAAACAACCTGTATATACTTCAGTTCAAGAAATTAGTATTTGATTGATTATACTTTGTTTTTTTGACCCTGGAGGGATAAAATGCAAAGTTGATCTTGGCAAGATTTACAATCAAAATGAAGAGTCATAACGAATACCGCATAGCTTTTTTTCCTTGCTGTATTTCTTCCACTTCTATGAGGTTAAATCCTGTATGATCCTAGTTAATTACTATTTTATTGATACTAGTGAAATTTAGACTCATGCTGGCAATAGTGAGTGCAGTAAATTTGTTATCTGGCAAAATTTGAAATATTTCACACCAAATCTAAGTGACTGATCGTAACACAACACAACTCTTTCATTTTCTTGCCTCACTCCTGAAACAATAGTGGTTGGTCCGCCAACCACCATTGTTCCATTTACTCTATGTATAACTAAGTTTTCATGTATTTTCTTGGATTAAGTCACTCAGAATCTGTGAAGCACTTCTTCCAGATGTTAACACCTTAGACAGTCGTTAGTTTACCTAAAATGTAGTACTGGCCCAGCCTTCTTTTCTAATAAAAATTGATCACTTCAAAAAAATCAGTAACCTTTTTAAATCACAATATCACCTAATAAGCTCTAGTTGTACAATATGTCTTAATCTTTATTTTTGTTTTCCTTAATATGAATATTCGTTCATTATCAACTGTTATATTGTGCTAATTTACTACATTCAAAACTGTACAGTGAATATATCAACTTTATATTTTTTCACCATACTCACTCTTTCTCAATGCCCTCCTTCTCTTTCCTTATATTTCCTCATCATCTTTTGTTTTTTCTGAAGATGGACTAATGTCTGAAACATCCAGACACTCTATATTCATTTCGAGTATTAAACTAATATCATATTCACCATACTTTGTTGTTTCTGTATTGTTTTGTGTGTGTGTGTGTGTGTATATATATATATATATATAATTGCAGCGTGGAAGGTGTTTATAAGCCATTTAAAATAACACACAAAAACCATTAGATTCACTTCAACATTCTCAAAGCGACGAAAATATTTTGCCAAATTAAATTTAAATGTTGAAGTGAATCGAACGACTTTTGGCTTATAAACACCTTCCACACTGCAATTGTTTTCGTTCCAGCACACAATCTCAGATCAGGTCACTTGCTATGCAAGTACATCTCTGCTATATATATATAGATGAAAGGTATTGGTATCTAGAAGACACAAAAAGTGGCAGGTAACGCTAAGTAAGTGCTGTGGACAGACCGCAGTTAAACTCTTGGTTTGATAGTGATACGAGTGAGGAGTTTAATGTGGGTCTTGTATTAGCATACATATATATATATATATATATATATATATATTAGACAAAATGAGATAACAAAGCCAAGGCTATGAGATGTTTTCAGGACATTTATACTGTATCTACATATATAAGTAGTTGGTGTCTTGTTTGTAGTTACCATTGTGTTATATAGATATTTCTTGAGAGACTATACGAAGCCAAGATTAACTTCAATGCATCACAGTCTAATGATGACTTGGCTGGCTGAAAGTTCAAAATCACTGTCAATAATATTCTTGTTTAAGAATAATAAATTTGTACCCTACAAAAGTATAGAGTAACCCATCGGATTAATGTAAAATTGTTCTTATTATAACATTAAAACAAGCATTAACACACACACATTTATATATATGTATGTATATATATACATATAGCAAAAATTAAAGTGGAATATGGAAACAACAGAAAAGGATAAATAAACATAGATCTTTCATCAGCCATGGAGACCAAAATCTCCATAATTTCAGTGAATTCAAATTCCATGGTACAACTCCTCTGGTTGTGCCTGTGATAGTGATTGTACAAAGACAAGGACTAAGAATGTAGAAGGCAACAACACACAAGTGAGAGAGAAGATTATGGACAAATACAATGCAATAACACAAGATATACATACATGCAAACACACATACATATAAATGTAGCAGTATACAAGACATAGAAAAACAACTCTCACCAAGTAACTGCAAGTATGTGTGTGTGTATTGCAAACACATATCATAGAGTATTATATAAAAAGAAACAAAATATAAAGAATATAATAGAAATAGATATTACTTTTTTAAAGAACACTTTTAGTTATCACACACAAAAACCGTTAGATTCACTTCAACATTTAAATTTAATTTGTCAAAATATTTTCGTTGCTTTGAGACCGCGACCTGTTCACTGACAAAATTCCGTGCTGCATCTCGGAATTTTGTCAGTGAACAGGTCGTGGTTTCAAAGCGACGAAAATATTTTGACAAATTAAATTTAAATGTTGAAGTGAATCTAACGGTTTTTGTGTGTTATTTTAAATGGCTTATAAACACCTTCCACACTGCAATTGTTTTCGTTCCAGCACACGATCTCAGATCAGGTCACTTGCTATACAAGTACATCTCCATAAACTTTTAGTTACGAGTTATTCTTATTGGAGTTTAATCTCACACTTCATATTGCTGCTCAACCACTCAGGTAATTAGACATGATTGAAGGCATTCGTCACGACTAATCCATCTAGTGCAGTTTTTTTTTTTTTGGTTGGGAGGAAACAATTCTTCACATTTTGAAAGAAAATACTAAAATCCAAATATATATTTTATTTACTTCCTTGTTTCTTTTTTTTTTTTTCAATATTAAACAAAATCAAAAAGAACAAAAAGACATTATTTAGAGGTAAATTTTTTTAATTTTGTTTTAAAGATTTTCTACAGCCATAAATATCTTCTTTATAAATAGTCCAAATATATTCAAAGAAGATTTACCTGAAATTGTGATACCAATGTGTTCATATTTTTGTGTGTATGAATCTGTTAGTATTTCGATTTATGTGTCTGTTTGTGTTCGTCTGAGTATGAATTGGTTTGTATTTGTGCATGTGAGTCTATGTTTGTGTTTGAAAATATTTCATTTTAAGAACTGCACATCAAGATTAACCATAAACCTTACACAGCCCATACAAGATGAGAAGTAAACTCACAACCTTTCCTCATCTGCAAGAAGCTACAATATCTATGTTTAAGTTTGTTGATGCATTAAAAAACTTCTTGTGTGAATGTGTCTGTATGTACATGTTCGTGTGAGTTATATATATGTGTGTGTATGTGTAAATATGTATGTGTGTCATTAATGTTTGTATCTATCTATTATCAAAAAAGTGGTATGAGTGTAATGACTTGATAATACATTAATGGCAATTGAAGACGTATCAATGTAACCATCATTATACCTTTATGGCAATCAAATTAATATACATGAGGTCATTAAGGTTGTATTGCTCTAACAATCTTTATAAGAATCATGCTAAACATATGGGCATTTGTTTGACCATTTTATTACCTCTATGATAACTAAAGGTATATCAGTATTAATACATTAACAATATAACCAAAAGTGTATCCAAATAGCCATTTGATATATTCATGGCAACCAAAGATGTAGCAGAATAGGTGTCATATTATGTGTGGTAATAAAAAATTTATTGGTGTAAACACATCTGTCATAACCAATATCAGTGTGTTGGGTAAATGTATTAATAGTTAATGTCATAACAAAAGATGCTTTATTATAAACATCTAAATACATTGTGATAACCAAAATTATATAAAGGCAATCATTCTATGGCTACTTCAACCAGACCTTGTCCTGATAACAAAGAATGACTGATGCCATAAAATGTGTATTTCATATTTCTTTTGTTTTCTTTCTTCTTTTTCTTATTAACAGAGTAATTATATTTCCCAGTGTCACATGAGTGACAATAATTTCATTAAAATGGTTTCTACATAGTAAAAGACCTGTCAACAGAACAAGATGCTGTCAAGCTATGAAGATTCAAACTTCAGTAGCATAGCATAATGACTAAAAAATGAAAGATTCAGCAAGGTGATGGATTTAAATTTGAAAACAATAATTTAAAAAAAAAATGAAAAATAAAAAATGTATAAAATGTGAAACTGCAATTATATGAAGAGAAAAAAAATGACTATTTGTTGATAGTCATTGTATAAGGGTCATGGTCCAAGTGAGAGAGAATAAATGCTTAAAATCGTTGTTTTGTTACATAAAAAGATATCTAGCCATATAAAATTATTACATAGAGTTGTTCTGAAATTTACTTGTTTATTGTAAACAACAGATAGGCATAAAGAATATTTGCATAGGTTAACCAATTCAAATGAAAATAGATCAAGATAGGAACCAGTGCAAAAAAAAAAAACCTGTTTGAAAAATTGTTCATGTGAAGAGAAAAGCTGTGTAGAGATTTATCAAAGTGAAGAATATTTTTCATGCAATTGGTTAAGTGATATTTCAACTGTAATCCCCTGAAATGACTAAGGTGTCCCTTATAAGGTGTAAAGTTTTGCAAAACATAACTATACCACAACGTTGTTTGTTGAGGACTATGTCAAACATTATTTTTTCTATGATTGGCAAGCTCTGCAGAAAGACTCATAGCAAAAATTTGGATTAATGATCTAGAAGACAGTTTGTAACGTTCAATTTTTACATACACTCTATCTTATAATATCAGTGTGCTTATTTGTTATTACTTTGAAGGCCATTTTTTAAATATTTATATATAAGTTGTGTCAGCTATTATTTACTTGAGATTTTTTAAAGTATTATTATAACTATAAGCATCATCCTTTAACATGTAGCCATTAAGATAATAATGAGCAAATTCACCCATAGATATTTTTTTTTAAATGGGAATAATTTTAAGAATATTATTCCTATAAAGTTTAAGCTGTTTACCACAAAGAATGTGTTTATTATTTCTTCTAACCTACTTATTTAGATAAACTGATGGTTTATATGTGGAAAATTATATGAGTTTTGACATATTTAGCCAAATATATTTTTAATAAAACATCTGAGATTAGACTGGAATATCTACATGATTGCATTTTGTAAATTATTCAAAAAATTAACTTCAAAATTAGACAGAAATTAATATGGTTAAAAAATAAAATAATCAAAAACTAACATTTGCTTCATTTTATGAATTAAATAGCTGAAGATTTGATTTCAAAATAAAATGGAATAAACATTTATGCTGCAATCAAACATAAAAGATTTTCCTTAAATATAATTAAATAATCAATATTGGAAACAAAATCAGATTTTCAATACTTAAACTATTTTATTATTGTCTTATTAATTAAAATTTCTTTAAAAAAAATTAGTTCAGTTATCTTATGGCTACAACTCTGTTTAGTTCTACCTACATATAATAACAGCTAGAGTTTAAGGCCACTGCTGTTGAATGTAGATTAAAACTTTTCTTACAAACTACATACCTGTGATTAAATTTCAAATAATTACTATGAATATTTGGTTTCAGCACAGTTCATACTTCCACAGATTTTATCAAACAAACAACAAATGTAAATGTTATATTTCAAAGTAAAAATTGCGAAAAGCA
>NC_068981.1:33287937-33293062 GCF_001194135.2 Octopus bimaculoides
ATATAATCATACATATTAATATATATTCTTATATGTATATATATATATATATTAATATATATATATATTTATATATTCACATATATTTATGTATCAATATATATCTACACCCACCCCCACACACACACATATATATATATGTATATATATGAACAATGATAAAAAACGAAATGGTACAGGTTATGAAATTAATCTAGGGCACAAATATATATCCCAAGTATGCCTCTACTTCTTCAGAATGTTATCAATTTATACACTCTATTAATAATAATTGCTAATGCCTTTCATATAATTACACATTTCTGTAAAGAGACAGACATAACCAAAGTTTTATATATTTGACTTTGCCTTTACAATTAGTTTATAGCAGATGAATTTTAGACAAAATATTTGTCCCATAAACTTAGTGGTCAGCCAAAAATCAAATGTTATTTGCAAATAATAATATCTATTTATTGGTATTTTATTAACCAATAATCAATTATTAATTTAATTTGATTTCTAACATTGGCACATATTACTGGTATTTACATTATCAATAATCCCCCACCAAACAGGAATGAAAGGCAAAGTCTACTCTGGCAGGAATTGAATTCTGACAATGAAGGTAAGGAACTAAATGCTGCAAGGCATTTAGGCTGGCACGACCCATTTAGTCACTCCACCAACCATCTATTGTTATTCATATGCTTTTGTTTTGTAATCATCATAATTATTATAAACAAACAAATTTTTTTTTCTGGGGGAGCAGGACTAATAAATAAATCACTAAATAAAAGGTTAAAATACCATTATTGATCACCAAGACATAATGCAGAGAGAAGGTCATCTGATGAGATAGAAACCTGCATGAATAGTATAATAGTGTAATACACATTAGCTGGCAAATAAGCTAAAGAGAAGTTTCTTCTTTTTTAACAATTCTAAATATTTTGATGCTTGTAAACATACACACACACACACACATACACACACACATACACACACACACACACACATAAGACCAGACAAACAGAAAGATTGATTACAAACATATTACACATCAGAAACATGTACGTATGTTTGTCAATGTGTGCATGTGTGTGTATGTGTGCACATGTGTGCATTTGTTTGTATATATGTGCGTGTGTGTGTGTGTGTGTGTGTGTGTGTGTGTGTACAAAGGAAATAAAAGACATTGAACATGCTTTGAGAGTGTGTATACAGATTTATATTAAGATTAACACACTTGACCATTTCCACATTTGCATGATTTGTATGCAGAGCTGGGTCACAAACTGTACAGGCTGCAAGAAATCCCTCAAAGCTTACACTTTTGAAAATCATACAAATGTGAAACTGGTTAAGTCTATTAATATTGATATAAATAAACATTCTTAAACATTCTCAGTGCATTTTCAGCTTCCTTTATTTCCTTTATTTTATGACTTGTACGCATTAGTAACTATTTTATATATACAGGGTTTTAGGGTTAAATCTGTAGATTATTTTTGTTTCCTTTTATTAAGAACAGCTTGATGTATTGGTGAATAGTCAAAAGTGATGGGGAGCATAAAGATTAAAGTTGTAGTTGAAAATAAATCGGTTGACATGGAGGACTGGAAGCCACCTGAATATTGGAAAAGAGTTACCTCTTTTATGATGATTCACACCAGGTATCAAAATGTCAACATTTTGACTGCTGCTCAGTACTCTGTGAATACTGAAAAAGTTGTAAGACATGAGACAGACAACTGCAGCAGAGATACAAAACCATGGCCAACAGGAAGGGACACAGCAGGCATGTGTCTCTAGTGAGGGTAACATCATAGTGCCCTACATCTTTCAACAGAGTCTTAGTCTCAATTCAGATGGCTAAGTGAAACTGCTAGAGACTGTGATCAAACCCTGACAGGAGATGGTTGCTGCTAGAAGACCATATGTGTAGCAGCAGGATTCAGTTCCTTGCCATACCTCTGGAAAGAGCAAGAAGTGGTTGTTGGAGAATTTCTATGACTCTGCCAGCCCCAATTTCTAGCCTCCTAATTCCCCTGAGTGTAATCCCATGGATTACTATGTGTGGGGCATTGTTGAGAAAGACACCAACTGCTCTGCCTATAACACTGAGGCTGAGCTGATGGCCAAGATCAAGGCGGTGTTTGAAGATCTCCCTAGGAACACAGGAGGAATAAATTTACCAGGTTTCAGAGCCACCTTGAGGCTGTAGTAGAAGCTGAGGGTAGGTACTTTGAGTAAATTGTTATCTCCCAGCCATAATCTAGTTGATATATATTTTTTTTTAAATACTTTTATTTTGGGATGGGATATTGTGTTTACTTTTCATTTATGCAAACTGTCAAATTTAACCCAAATACCCTTTATATATATATATATATATATATATATATATACACATACATATATATATGCACAAACATATATATACATATATATATACACACACACATATACATACATACATATATACACACACACATATACATACATACATACATATATATATATATATATATATATATATATATATATATATATACACACACACACATACACACAACATAGGCATTACATATTATGAATCTGCATGTATAATATCATTATTATCATCATTGTTTCAATCTTCAACCAATCTATGTTCTCTTGAGTTAGACAAAATCTGATAATGCAGATTTTCTACAACTGAACGCCCTTCCTGTCATCAATGCACACTTCAAGGTAACAATCCTCTAATAGTTCTCCAAAGTCAGATATGTTTCCATGGAAAATTAGAAACAAAGGAAACTGGTTGTATGATCGTGACTATCAAGTGATGTCAAGCCATAGACATACAAATATACACATAACTGACATTCTGTCGGTTACAACACCAAGGGTTCCAGTTGAGCAGAACAGCAAAACAGCTTACTCATGAAATTAACATGCAAGTAGCTGAGCACTCCATATAATTACATAATCAGGCACACATTCATGAGTGAGTATGTGCATGTGTGTATATTATGTGCATATTATACATGATAGGCATGACTTGAGATATGTATGTATATATTTATGATATGATGTGATAAATAATAAATATACATTCATGCTGAAGCTATGTCACAACATCTTTCACTTTACCCATACACTCTTGCAACCCCTGTTTTTACCAACCCACTATTCTCAATCCTCTGTCCCACAATTTTATACTCCTCTTCTTATAACTTGAAGGCACATTCTAACACGTCAACACCACCATCTTTAACCCTCTTTCCAGCTCTACTCCAATTACTCTCACCCACTCCTATATAATGTGAAGTAGTCATATTTCTCCTCTACACTATGAATCTTGTTCCTGTCCCTTCTTCCATGCTTTACCTGCTCAGTACTTAGCGTTAAAGCTGCTTCCCTCCTTACCACACTACTACTCAGTCAAGGGGCGCTTTAATCTTGCATGTCACATGGTGATATCAGTGATGGTGGTGATGCCATGAAAAGAAAAGCACCCAATTCACTCTATAAAGTGATTCGTATTTGGAAGGGTATACAGCTGTAGAAACCATGCCAAAGCAGACATTGGAGCACTACACAGACCTCTGATTTGATGGATCCTGTTGAACCATCTAACCCATGCCAGCATGGAAAATAGATGTTAAATCATGCTGATATACATTTAAAGAACTGCAATGCTTATTTGGTAGTGGGACATGAGATCTGAATGCAGAGGGCCAGTGAAGACTAGAAAGAAATTAAAATAGCTTGCACCAATGGATATGTAGTGTTCATGTATATGAATGACAGAGTATAAATGTGTTGAAAGAAAACAAAATGAGCATGAGAGAAGTCAGATATGGTGTTCAAGAGAAAAGACTGCATTGGGATGGGCATATGGTGGTACTTATGGATGAGGATAGCTCTATAAAGAAAGGTGATTTGTTATAGTAGATGGAATCTGTGGAAGAGGGACCCAGGAACATATGGGATGAAGTGATGAAGACTGATCTTAGGATGCTGAGCTTCACAGAAGAGATGACAATGAGATCAACATTCTTACCATCATCTTCTCCACTCATATTTGTCATTGATGACCCATCCTTGATCACCATTCACTACACTGTGTGTGTGTGTGTGTGTGTGTTTGTACACATACATCATTTGAACACCCTCACTATCCTTCAATAAATCAATGTATAAGAAACTGCACTGATTCAACCTCATCCCTCCACTAAGTCTACATAAAAAAGATTGTTATGAACCACTCTCAACCTGTACACAATACACTCAAACTACGGTCCTCTGTGATTAGCCATCATTCTCACCCTCATCACTTTCTTCTTTCCTCAGGGCTACTTCTTTTTGCCACCCATCACATACTCTTATCTTATTCCATCACTCTTATTGTTGTTCACCTATTCCTAATAACTCCCTACACAACCCCTCATCAAATAACCTGGCCACTTACAACATATTACTGTTCCATCATCCAACCAGGCATACTAGTCCTTCTGATATCATAACTCACTTTTGATCCCCTCTTTGGTAATTTGAGCAAATTTACTGACCCAAGATTATTGAGCTGACTCTATACTTAAACATTTGTTCCCCCTTACCCCACTTCTAGCAACTCCTATTTCCCCTCTTTGGTGAACATGTATTAGCTCACTGAAAACTGTCTACCTTTCTCTATGTACAAGGCACCACTTTCTTCTTGTATTGGTGTCATAATGGAAAGCCAACAAATTACACACTACTAAGAGTTACTGGTGAATGAGACAGTCTCTTGAGTGATGGTGTGACAAATGTACCAAGTACACACTAAAAACCAGATGAAAACTATGCAAAACATACATAAGATTATGAAGTCCCTTAGTTCAAAATCTCTTGTTTTGGTAACATAAGAAAAGACACCTAGTACACTCTGTAAAGTGGTTAACAATAGAAAGGGTATCTAGTCATAGAAAGCAAGCTAAATGATGCTTATGAGCACTAGGCTAAGGAAGTTGTACTCCCACTAAGAACTGACTCGTCCATCTCAAGCCAGCATGAAAGGCTGATGTAAAAAGATGATGATTACGATATATATATGTATAAACACATGTATATATATTAATACACACACACACACACAATATATATATATATATATATA
>NC_068981.1:33295438-33308502 GCF_001194135.2 Octopus bimaculoides
ATATATATATATATATATATAACTTTATGCCTTTGAGTGTGCGTATCAGTCTATTTGCATGTGTGCGTGCATGTATATATATATATACATACAAGCATATGTATGTAGATATATATATATATCCATTACATATAATGTAATATATATACATTATGTAAATATTCATACACACATTTTCTATACACAAAATAATGTTGATGATAATGATATGTAAACATATATATATAGAGAGAGAGACAGACAGACAGACAGACAGATAGACAGACAGACAGATAGATAGACAGTCAAGAAGACAGACAGTGACACAGAGATAGATTGATTGACAGAGAATTTGATAACATCATACTTTTCATTCTAACATGTTGATAAATGCATGTCAACCTTTCATAAGCCAGTCAGATTGCACCAAGTCATGATAATAATAACGATAATAATAATAATAATAATAATAATAATAATAATAATAATAATAATAATAATAATAATAATAATGATAATAATGATGAAAATAATCATAGTAATAACAAACAATTTTAAGAAATTACAGAAATTAATATAACCATGTTTAGCTCTCTGGTTGCTGTTCTGCTTCTTCCACCACAGTCATTTCCAGATTGTCTGGGCTAGCTGACCGCTGATTTGGACATAATGCGGCCCTGAAACCCCCCATAGTATAAAACCTGTGCAAATATAGACAAATCAATAGATATTTGTAAGACACCACAAATCCAAAACTGAGCAGGCGCTGCTCTTAAAATAAAATATACAGTTTTGAAGACATCTCCTAGAGTCCAAAAACCAACCATTTTTTTACTGAAAAAGAATAGAGGAAAAAATATGTAAAAAAAAAATTGACAAGAAGAAAAACGTGGCAAAGTATATATGTGGGTTTTCTATTTATGTGTGTGTATGTGTGTGTGTGTGTGTGTGTGTGTGTGTGTGTGTGTGTGTGTGTGTTTGCATAACAAGTAATATCAAATTATCATCCATCAAAATATAATTCAGAGCCACAAATATATTTATATATGTGCATGCTTGTGTGTGTGTGTGCATGTGTGAATGTGTTTGTGTGTGTGTCTGTATGTAGCTGTGCATGTATAAATATGTATGCATATATATAAGTGCAAATACATGTACATATGTGTGCATATATATTTACATATGGTTACAATATATCTATGTGTATGTAAAATATAAACATAAACAATGTATCTACAAGAGAGAGAGAGAGAGAGAGAGTGGAGTATATAATAGATTCTACATACTTGCCTACAAGCATGTATTTTATGTGTGCTCATATGCAAAATAATAAACATTAAGACACTGAACACACACACACACATATACACACATATTCCTAATCCTAATTTATTTTTGATATAACACTGGAGTAATATCTGCTGTGATGGCAAGCAGGAAACAAATTTTCAATTATGCAACAGTTAACAACTTACAGCTGTTACCATCATATTATTGTACATGGTATCTGTGTCTCTTGAGAAATATTTAGATGCCAGTAAAGCATTACAATATCATGCATTTATTATCAGGAACAGCAGAAATTTAGAGAGTTAAGCGAGCAAAAGCATATTTAATTATTATGACAATGAAGAGCTGAAGGGTATTCAGATACGGTGGTAAAAGAGAAACAATATTAGCTGATGGTCAATACTGTTGTTATCAGTGTCCACGGGAGATAACTTTGTATATATGTTTCTCATTAGTTGAAGTTTTTTTAACTGATCCAGACGCTGTCACATCATTGTTTTAACATCCATTTTTCCATGTTTGAATGGATCGGATGATATTTGTTGAGCAGATGAGATTATAAACAAAGGATACTGCCTGCATGATGGTGAGACTGTTTTACAACATGGCATTGATTTGTAATAAAACCCAAAGATAGCCAAACTCATACACCACTTTGACAGTTTGGTTATTAGTTGTTATATCAATCTTGATCATATGCTGTCAAAATAATCAATGATTCAGTTTTGTCAAAATTTACAATATCATGCAATGTCAAGTTAAGGAGACAGTAACTCACACACATACACAAACACACACACATATGCATTCAAATATACACACACACACACACAGACAACAGGTTTTTGCTTTAGGCGTCTTACCATACACCCATGTCTGTGCCAACTGCTCAGATGTCTTTAAACAATTGAATCTCTATGTAAACATACTTATATGTAGGTTTGTTGGTATAATTTTAAAAAATACTAGAAAATGAAATTATTCTTAGTTGTCAGCAGCATGAAAATTAGACATTTAAGAGCATGGCTGCGTGGTTAAAATGCTTGCTTTGTGACCACATGGTTCAAGGTTCAATCTCACTGCACGAAACCTTAGGCAAGCATTTTCTACTATTGTCTTTTTAAAATGCTTCTTCACTGTTTCCTTAAGACTCAGCAAGAATATTTAAAAAATGTACTTTAGTGGAAAACACATTCAGTCTTTGTGAAGGTTAAATATTTAATATTTGATTCATTCTATGGCTCTGAATACAAATGAGAAACCAAACACTTTGATGCAAACAAGAAACTATTTGAGACTGTCAAAACTTTGAAGTAGATTTTGACATGATACAAATTTCTGAATCCTATCAATTTTTTTAAAAAATAGGTTCTCATATCCAGGTTCAGTCCCACTGCATGGCACCTTGGGCAAGTGTCTTCTACTATAGCCTCAGGCCGACCAAAGCCTTGTGAGTGCATTTGGTAGATGGAAACTGAAAGAAGCCCGTCGTATATATATATATATATATATGTATGTATATGTTTGTGTGTCTGTGTTTGTCCCCCCAACATCACTTGACAACCGATGCTGGTGTGTTTATGTCCCCGTCACTTAGAGGTTCGGCAAGAGAGACCAATAAAATAAGTACTAGGCTTACAAAGAATAGGTCCTGAGGTCAATTTGCTCGACTAAAGGCGGTGCTCCAGCATGGCTGCAGTCAAATGATTGAAACAAATAAAAGAAAAAATATATCAATATCAGAACGTATTGAAGGGAGACCTCATGAAACTGAAACTTACAGTGGAGATGACAAAGGACCGAGATATCTGGTGCTTTGCCATATTCAAAAAGACCCATCCTCCACATCAGAAGTGTTGATGTTGCTCCCCCTCTAAGATGCTTTTAATTTCATTTCATTTTTTTACCCTTATGCTTCTTTGCCAACACCCTACCACTTATATTATGACCCCTATACCTTGAGGGTATGCCCTGGCACTTGCCATCATCTATTTCTCTTTTCTTTTACTCAACCATCCCATTTATATTCTGATCCCCATTCCTTGTGAGTATGCCCCAACACTTCACCACCATCTCTCTCCTACTCTCTCTTGCACTCTTGCTATCTCTCTCTCTCTCTCTCTTTCTTTCTCCTCAGGCTGGATAGCCATGTATCTCCTTTACAGAAGCACACTTGTTTCTGTTCTCATTCTTGATCACTCACTCACTCACTCTCACTCTCTCTCTCTCTCTCTCTCTCTCTGGCCAGGTGACCGTGTACCTCCTCTACAGCAAGACACCTGTTTCTGTCTCTCCATCACACTTGAACCTTTCATCACCTGACACAAGATCGCCTCCTTCAATGCCTCTTCTCCTCTCAAAGGATCTTTGTCTTGCAAGTTACTTAATAACCCTACCAGTGTTGGTGCCATGCAAAAACCATCCTCTCCACACTGTAAAGTGGTTGGCATTTGGAAGGGTATCCAGGTGTACAAACCATGCCAAAACAGACACAGAAGTTTAGCGCAGGCTCCTGCTAGGCCAGCTCCTGTCAGACCGTCCAACCCATGCCAGCATGGAAGGCAGATGTTAAACGATGATGATGATGATGAAGTCTTCCACTTGGCTTTTTTTCTAAGGGCTTTTCAGCAACCAACTATTTTTGAAGACCATCTATCTTTATGACAAGTCTCAAAAACCTAACTTTTAGCAAGTTTAGTTCTCTTACAAAGTTCCACTTAACTCTAGTTTGGTCCAGTCAAGCTTAGTATTCTTTTATAATACCAAACATGGAAATTCTTCATCTTTTCTCTATCAGCTGTTTAAAAATCCAGTATTCAAGTCCATATGTTGATATTGGAAATAGCAAAACATGCAGCAATTTAAATTTTTTTATTTATTTTTGTGTGTATTGATGAATTTTTGCAAATGTGGTTTGAAGAGATAACAGCAGATTTTGATCTGGCAATTGCTCTTTTTATCTCTTTTGCTCTCATGGCATTGATTTGTAATAAAACCCAAAGATAGCCAAACTCATACACCACTTTGACAGTTTGGTTATTAGTTGTTATATCAATCCTGATCATATGTTGTCAAAATAATCAATGATTCAGTTTTGTCAAAATTAACGAAGAAATCACATTTCTCATTTTTTCCTTTTTATTTTTTTTATCAAAATCCTCAATTCTTTTAAGCTACCAGCAATAAGGACAGTATTAGTAACTGCTCTTTCACTGATTTTAACTGTACCATCAAACACTATGATATCTTGCCTTGCAGATGCTAAAGAGAATGGAGAAAGGATGCATCCTTGTCATACCCACCACTCAGATCACTCATTGAGATCCACCTTAGTTGACAGTTACTGTTTGCTGAGAATAGAACATTTTAAAGTCTTTATAAAATGTCGAGGAAATCCCATTTCTGTTATCACTGACCATAATTTTTCATAACTTTGCCAAAAGCATTTTATTTTATTTTTTTATGGTCAACGAAAAGAATAAATAATTCTTCAACTTGCTCTTTACTTTTTTTGGATAACCATCTTTAGGCTAAAGATGGCTGGTTGCTAAATGTGGATGGAACGTGTTGAAAAGGGAGTCCGAGGAAGTAGTGAAAACTGACCTCAGGATGTAGAACCTTACAGAGGAGATGACAAAGGGCTGCAATGATTGATGATTCACTGTGCTTGAGAAGACCTATTTGTCTCAGTAAAACTGAAGCCCTAAAACAGTGGTTCCCAAAGTGGGTGGTACTGCCCCCTGGGAGCGGTGGAAAGACTCAGGAGGATGTTGAAGAAAAGTAGGGTGATAATGGAGTGGCCGAAATGATGCAATAAATGTTGAAAAAAACCCAAAATAATGGATTAATTATGTTAACTTTTATTTGTGAAATATAGTTGTTTTGAATTTGCTGCAGAAAGTAGTCTATGCTTATAGTAGTAAGTTTGGAGTGGGGTGGGGTACTGTGGATGAGGTCTGGGTGCCAAGGGGGCGGCAGCCTGAAAAGATTTGCAAACCACTGCCCTAAAAGCATTATGTTTATGTCTGTGGCCCCACACCCAGACTGTCTTGTCAAATCTTCACCCATCTCTTCTTCCTAATCATGGCAGTATTCATTCAGCTGCTTTGATAATATGTAGAAGTGCAAATATTTCATCTCTTCTGAGTTGCCATTTATCCTCACCTTGGAACCATTTTCTTTTGTCACCTAACCCTCATTCTTAATATCACCACTTCCCACTTTATTTTCCATTAAACACTCCTTTCTCTTGAGTTACATCTTTCTACTGTTCAACAACCTCTCATATTTGCCAATGATGCCCCCCCCCACTCCTGCATCACTCATTATATTTACCCTTATATACTTCTGACCTCTATCTGTCACTGTGCATCCTTCTCCCCTCTCCCATACACTTCACATCATCTCCCTGTATACTGCTACTCTCCAGTCTTTTTGCACTGCCCCTTAACACCTTGTCTTCCCTGACCCACTCCCATTTGCTTCACCTCTACCCATGCTAATATTGAAGATGGATGATGATGTTGATGATGATGGTGGTGGTGGTGGTGGTGGTGATGAGCCATTTCCAGTTATAAAATTACAGTCATAGTTGACTGTAATTCTTTTAGTAATAATGACCTGAAGAAGGTTTTTACTGGCATGATTTATCAGCACAATTATTCTATTATTTCTATATTGAATTATCTTCTATTTTCTATCTTTTACTTGTTTCAGTTATTAGACTGTGGCCAAGCTGGAGCACCACCTTAAAGCATTTAGGTGAACAAATTGACCCCAGTACTTATTTTTTCAGACTCTTTTACTGGACCACTAATTTACAGGGAGATAACCATTCCAAAATTTGTTGTCAAGCAGGGAAAAGGGACAAACTCAAAGACACACACACACACACACATATATATATATATATATATATATATATATATATATATATATATATACATACAACAAGCTTCCACAAAATTCCTGTAAAACAAAATTACTCACAGAGCATTGGACTGGCAGCCTGGGGTTGTAGTAGAGGACATTTGCCCAAGGTGCTGTGCAATGGAACTGAACCCAAAACCCTGTGATTACAACACAAGCTTCTTAACCATACAGCCATGCTGGTACTCATTTATTATTTTTTTTTTCTTCTGTCAATGTGATGAAAATATAAATTTGTTTGCTATATTTTTTTACCACTGATACAAATACCTCTTCACCATCTTTCTAAATTTCTATTGCTACATCATTTTTTTTTTTCAAATTGTTTTTACATTTTTACATCAGAATTTTCTGGAGAGATTCTCGTTCTTCATTGTAATTTAAAATAGTGTAGCTAATCTTTTTGTTTAATTTTTTTAAGTGACTGCAACATGTCACAGTCTTCAAAACTTGTAGAATAACTTTATTTTGAAAAAAAAAAATATATATTTTGGAGGTCTTTACACATGCTAATCAACAATAAAACAACACTATTTAATTTGTCTTACCCAATATTTTTCTTAAATTAGTTCATTGCACAACTAGCATAAGAAATTATCAAAATGATATAAAATAAAAACATAAGTAACAGACAAACAAAACTACATTGTTTTCTACTTTTGTCTGTTGGTCACTTGACAGTCATTTGGTCATGTGATGCAATAGGTGTCTGCTGAAGGCTATGATAATAGCAGCATATCTCTGTCTCTTTCTCTCTCTCTCTCTTTTTTTCTCTCTCTCTCTCTCTCTCTTTCTTTCTCTCTCTCTCTCTCTCTCTCACTCTCTCCCCCTCACCCCAGTAGTATATGCTGCTCTCACCATCACTTTCTGCATACTCACTACTTCTTTCTTTCTCTCTTTCTCTCACTCTTTCTTTTTTTCACTCCTCCTCTCTCTTTCTTTCTCTAAGTGTCCCTTATAATTCTTCTTTCCACTCACCCATCTTTTTAGCGTTACTATCACATACACATAAACCCCAATGCACACAGTTGATTTTATGTAATATGACACTTACCTCATTCCAACAGTAGACTTATTCTGAAAATTTTTATAAAACTGGGGCACACCTAAACAAGCCTCAGCAAACACAGCCAAAAATCCAACTGTTTCAACATAGAATGTACTTTCAAGGAATAAGAAGTTCATCAAAGTGAGAAAGGCCACAAAGAAAATTAAAAACTGTAGATAACTAGCAAAGTCTGTCCACTTCCAGAAATAACGTGTATCAAAATCTAAAATGAAAACAGAAAATTGAAACAGAAAAATTTTGAAAAATAAAAAAGCATACATAAATAGGAACATTTCATAGTTGCATTAAGAAATACATTAAAAACAAACAGAATTCATTAAAAAATAATCAAATTATCTTATTTGTAGGCATAACTGTGTAGTTAAGAAGTCCTAACCATGGTTGTGCGGTTAAGAAACTCACTTTGCAATATGGCTTTGGGTTCAGTCCCACTGCACAGCACCTTGGGCAAGTATATTTTGCCATTCCATCCTATACCTTGTGAATGAATTTGACAGATGAAAATTCTGTAGAAGCCCATCGTGTGTGTGTGTGTGTCTGTTCCACCACCAATTAAACCAATTGATGTTAGTTTAATTACATTCTGGTAACTTGGCAGTTTGGCAAATTAGACCGATAGGATAAGTACCAGACTTTAAAAAATATGTACTGGAGTTGACTTGTTCAACTAAACCCTTTAAGACAGTGCCCCAGCATGGCCTCAGTGAATGACTGAAACAAGTGAAAGATAAAAGATAAATTAAATTTATTAAATTAAACAAATGTAAATTGCTAGTTTCTTACATTCTTTTATACTCGAGGCACAAGGCCCGAAATTTTGGGGGAGGAGGGAGGGCAGTTGATTAGATTAACCCCAGTATGCAACTGGTACTTAATTTATCGACCCTAAGAGGATGAAAGGCAAAGCCAACCTCGGTGGAATTTGAACTCAGAACGTAAAGACAGACGAAATACTGCTAAGCATTTTGTCCGGTGTGCTAACATTTCTGCCAGCTCACCACCTTTTTCTGCATTCTTTTATTGATGAATATAACTAATAATTATGCATATGAGCCTAAAACCAGAAATATTCTGTAGGGAAGAGTATAAGTGATGAAATCAAAGACAGTATTTAACAGTCTTTCATCTTTTATCTTGAACTTGTGTCAGCTATACTAGGGCTTGTCCTTGATGGGTTTAGTCAAACAAATCAACCCAAGTACTTATTTTTTAAGCCTTATTCTGCCAGTCTCTTTTGCCAAACTGCTAAGTAACAGGATGTCAACAAACCAGCACTGTTTGTGAAGCTGTATGGGGTGGGGGAGAATCACATACAAGCATATATGTGCACACACACACACACACACACACACACAAACACAAACACAAACAAACACACACATAAATACATACATATATATATATATATATATATATATATATATATATACATACATATACACACACACACACACACACACGCAATGAGCTTCCACACAGTTTCCATCTACCAAATTCACTCACAAGGCTTGGGTCAGCCCAGGGCTATAATAGAAGACTCTTGCCAAAGGTGCCGTGCAGTGGGATTGAACCCAAAATCATGTTGTTGCCAAAAGATTCCTAACCACACAGACATGCTTGTATCTAACTGGGTACTTTATTTCATTGACCATCAAAGGATCACTGGCAAAGCAAAAGCCTCACTACAATTGGAACTCAGATCATAAAAGGAAGTAAATATTATTAAAGAAAAATATAATTATGATTATATGATTTAAAATAAAATATAATTAACAAAAATATTTATTTCCATCAATTTTACTTTCATATAATGTTGAATCTTAAATAAGTAAAATGCAACATAACTTCTTTTTATTCCTCATCCCATTTTTTGTTGTTGTTTTAATGAATTTTCTTTCTTTCTTTTTTTTAAATAACACTTTTTGTTCATGGGAGGTTTTGCCTGTCAACCTTCTGCTACCACCCACATTTCATCCTCTAACACCCAAGAAGCATGAGTAATGGTGCCAAGTAAAAAGCACTGGTGATGGTGTCATGTAAAAAAAGCAGTGGTGATGGTGTTGCGTAAAAAGCACTGATGATGACGCCATGCAAAAAGCACAGGTGATGGTGCCACCTAGAAAGCACTGGTGCTGGTGTCACATAAAAGGCATTCAGTACATTCTGTAGAGTGATTGACATTAGGAAGGGCATTCAGCTATAGAAACCAAGCCAAAACAGACTATGGAACCTATTGCAGCTCCTTGTCTTGCCAGCTCCTATCAAACTGTCCAATCCATGCCAGCATGGAAAACAGTTGTTAAATGATAATGATAGTGATGATATGAAGCCATACTAAGATCACAGGTCATGAGTAGGTGACATCTAACTTTTTAGAGAAACAAACTGACTGGTCTAAAGGTCATTCCAATCTATTTCTCCAAAATTCCTGTGAAAGATTTAAATTTGATATTGGAAGGTGGGGGAGCTGTTTTATATGTTGTTTATCATGTTTGATGACTGGGATTGGCTTTTCTTGCTGTTGTTTTTGTTGCTGTTGGAGCAATCACTTTTACAGCTAGATGCTTCCACTAGTCTTCATCTCACAACGGTGAAACTAACTTTATGTCGAGTACAAGTATTAAGCATCTTACGAAAAGGCACAACAATAATTGTAGTAAGGTTTGAAGTCAGGATCATGTGGTCAGCAATCAAGTAAAGCCCAACAGCTATTGTGCCTCTCACAAAGGTAACAAATCATTGTGAATTACTCAAAGTTATTTGCTACTGGAAACAAGGAATGCAACACATGTAAGCTGTACTTTCCTTTGCTCCATGGCATCACTAAAAAGCAGTCCAGAGTTCATGATTTAACAGTTTCTGTCGACACGTTATCTTCCAAAGGAGTATCCAACTACAATACTCACTTTTTAATATCTAAGAAATAAATTTAGATAAGCAGGGTGAGAAAGTAGATGGGTGCCAGAAACAATAACCCTTTAGCATTTAAACCAGCCATATCTGGCTCAAATATTCTACCTGTTTTGTGTTCAAACTGGCTAGAACTGACCTTTTACACCTCCCCTACAATGTCATCCCCAAAACAGATGATTACATCACTGAAATCTCAAAGCTAAAACATAATGCACAATCAATTTAAAATGCTGTGAATAATTAAACATTAGATTTCATAAAATAATCTGAATTCTAAAGGGTTAAAACTAATGCATGTAGATTCCCCAATTCCTACAGCTTGAGCCAACAAATCTGAACATATTGCCACAGCAATGTTGAAAGTAGGAGACACAAACTGTTTGAATAAACAACTACTGTGAAGAGATATATAATTGTTATGGTTGAGATTGGCTGAAACAGGCAGGAGATAAGACAAATCTAATCAAAAGGAAATCAATGTGCTTAGATATGTGGTAAGATAGGTACAGATGAAGGTGAAGCAGTTCTATCACATTAAAAAAAAAAAAAGACTGATAACCATTACAATGAGTGAAGTTTTGATATTAATGGTGCTGAAGACAATGATGATGATAATGAGGAGTATGTTGAAGGGGATGGAGGAAAGACCTCAACAACAACAATGATGAAGAATTTATAGAATATGAAAGGGCTGAATTAAGTAAAAATGCTTTCAAGAACCTCTTTGGATGCTTTATATGAGATAAAACACGAGGGAGGTTTAACATTGGTATCATCAATATAACATAAGACAATTGCACTAGACATTTTCCATCATTTTCATAATCACTCAAAGGAGTGGGGCTGGTAACGACATCAACAATGATATCAGCAACAAAACATTTCAACAAAAATCAGTAACACTGAGACAAGTTATATTGGTTTTCATTTGTACAGGAATACCCAAGAAAAGGTTTTTATTTATATGTTTAATGACAAAGGGGAAAAATAAAGTATCCTAAGTTACTTATCGATGTTTTCTACAAACTTTATTGGTTTGCCAATACAACTCAATAAAAAAATGTTTTTTTATTAAACATCTTTTTATGTCTATTTTTGTTATATAATAACAGAAATTGAATAATTTTGCAAGTTTGGACATGTGTATGAATTCTAAGTGTAAGTTCTTTCTAAACAGGCATGATAATAAAGAACACTGTGAATAAGGTTATATTACATTATAGTATATTATATCATTATGTTATATATATATATATATATATATATATATATGATGATATATATATATATATTTATATGATGATATATATATATATATATGATGATAATATATACATGTATATAAATGTATGATCCATATATATATATATATATATATATATATATATATATATATATATATATATATATTAACATTAACTATTCATTGCAAACATTATACTCTCCTTCTAAATTGGCCATCATATTCTAAATTACTATTTTATTAATATTCTAAATATCAACTGTGAACACTCAAACCTCATGTCCTTTCCTTTACAGAAACAAATTTCTCCAGTCTATTTCCTTTATTCTTAATTGCTCTACACACCTAAAGAAAATAAGGAAGACTCTATGTGATCACTCAACTTGCTATAAATAGCAGCTAAATCTCTCTCTGATCACATTTCTGCCTACTTATTGACTAACCTTTTCTGTTACCTAAATATCTTTCTAAATTTTTCTTCATGTATACCTTATTGCTACAATCTTAGTCATAAGCCAAAGCTTTCTATACCCCAAAATAATCAAAGGCTGATATATCAATGTCCACTATCTATTTATTCCTCCTTATTCTTTTGTTCTGCTCACAAAAACTAATCAAGAGCAGAAAGTAAAGTCTTTGAAATTTTTAATGATCTGCATCAAACACATTACCCAAGCATAGCACCTACATTAATTAGAACTTCCACCAATATATGATACTGTGATGATATTTAACAACATCAAATACAAACCACCACCACCATCATCATCATTTTTACAAATGCTTCCATGCTGGCATGGGTTAGGCAGGTCTCCACAGACCAAGTCATCTTTCATTGGAGGTTACTGCTTCCAAAGTTTGGGTGCTCATAAACAGTACATGGCTTAGTTTCTATGGCTCGGTGCTCTTCTTAACAAAAACCACTTTACAGAAAGTACTAGATGCATTTTCTTATGGCACCAATGTTAGAGAGGTAAAATAGTCCTTAACAAGACAAGATTAGGGAGATCACATAATTCAACATTTTCTCTGGTCATACATGCAACTATTTTGGCTATGTTGTTCCCTCTACTGTTAAAACTACATACAAAAATCATATTATAAAGAGAACTAAATTAAAACCTTCAATCAAAATTTCACATTAATTTGAACAGTAAGGGGAACAATAATGAGAGAAAGAAAGGCCAGGAATGATTATTTGTAAGGAGGTGAGACAGCAATGACATAAAACAGATGAGAATAGGTGGGAGGGTAGAAAGAATGTATCGGAGGAAGAAAATAAGGATATGTCAGGGCTGTGTGGAAGAGTGATTGGCAATGGCAAATGCAGATTCTAATGATTTAAATCTTAATTTTAAAGGTTCTGCTCACTACGTACAGCTCATCATTACTTACAGACAGTTTTATTTTTTCTTAGAAAACATCAAATATTTTTCGATACCATGTCAAAAAGGTTTGGATTACAGTAATTTGAAGTGCAGTCTTAATTGTTGTTTCTCATTGATGGTTTTTCCCAAATATTTTACATATTTAACTAAACATAAACTAAAAGACTTTTAAATCATTCACAATCATATCTCAATATGATTCATAAAAGGCATTTCACCATATAAGAATTGCATTATCAACTAACATTCAATA
>NC_068981.1:33308739-33319579 GCF_001194135.2 Octopus bimaculoides
ATATATATATATATAAATATATATACATATTAAACAGACACATACACATGTCCTTATTTATATTAATTTAAGCAACATGTTTTAAGCAATTTTGCAAAAATATGCTAATTTTAGCTTTAAATATATAATTACAAATATTATGAATTAAAGAGAGAAAAATATGTTAAAATATATGATAAAAATGACAATGAAGCTGGTCAAGAAAAAATACATTTAATTAAAAAACGATAATTGCTTTCATGTTCTTCATCTCTTAGAATCAAATATTAAGGTCTTTGAGGATAAAAAGAAATTAGTAAATGGAGAAAGATATTTAGTTAATAAATACAAATATGTAAAATTGATTACACAGATTTTAATGTAAATGAAAATATACACTATAAGCACTAATTTGAGACAGAAAAGAGAAAAATATCTGCTGGCACTACTTAAATATATCTATCACTTGTAATGTAATAATAGTAAAACAATTTCTAGTCCCTGATTCCAAATGGAATAATCGATAGACACATGGCCTGAGTCCTGTCAGTGGGCCTATTTCTGTTTCCAGACTCAGATTGTGCTTATAATGTCTAATACCAACTGCAAGTGTATTTCAAAGTGTTAATGTCAATACCACACATAAATCCTACTATTGGTATTAAAATATTCATATTTAGTTTCATGAGTTATGAAAAGGGGTAAAGATAAATAGATTAGGAAGCTATTAATGAAGTACATGCTTTTAGTAAAATAGATACTTTTTTTCTTTTATTGGGATTAATTCTGAGATTTTGTAAGGAAGACGAAAGGGAAGGTGTAATATTCATATAAAGTTGTAAATTCCCAAAGGAATTAGTAATGTGAGAGAAGAACTTTGAATTGCAAATCAAAATTCCAGTAACCAATTCTTTCCACAGTTTGCTTTAACATAATAGAGCTGGCAACATTTTAGGAGAGTGAAAATTTCTTGTTTTTGTGAGTGTAGGATGGGAATTGGTACAGCAGACTGCTGTGAGTAACTAATACTTATTTTTCTCCAATCCAGAGGATGAAAAAGTTAATGGATCTTAGTGAGAATTTAACTTAAAACAGGGAAGTACTAAACTAGCTATAAAAAAATATGTTGTATGCTTACATAGAAAAATAATAATAATGACAATGAATTAATATCATTTTAATTTTAACACATACCTGACTTTAATTTGGATTTAACACTGAAAGCATTACATAAGCTTTCACTTATTTAACTGTTAAATAAAATGTGATTAATAATTTTACACCTCCATCATAGAAGAGGGATCTTAGCTATTTTAGAATACACAAAATCTGTCACATTTACTTTTTGATTTATTTCTTAGGGTGTCAAAATTGAATGTAAGAGATTTTATAGATCCTGTTCTTAAATGGCTGAAGTGGCTCTTCTACCATGTAATTGCTCCAGTGTCAACATACACTCTCAGATCAAGTCATTTGTCAAGCAAGTATAACTCTAATAAAAATTCACTTACATTACAACTGAAAATTATACATCTTGGTAATTCAATCACTAATATTCAAACAAGTTATAAATAATAAAGAGTTCCAACAGTGAAACATCCAAGGAAAAAATAATATGCATTTATCCATTCAGTTATATAGAACCTTTAGTCTAATACTCCATTCTCTTGGTTGCTTTGATAATAAACAGTAATATGATAGAAATTCAAATAGTTACTTCAAGATAAAATTCTTAAAACAAAAGTAAATTTAGAAGTTTTATATTAAATTTCATATAAAATATCAAACATTTAAGTCTAATCTTTAATATTTTAGCTTCATTCCAACAATTAGTCATGTAAATTCATGCATGACATCAAATTTTATCTTAGATCATAGAGCTATCAGTTCAAAGAAAGCTAACAGTTAAACCTTTCTTACTGAAAAGTAAAATAAGAATATAATACAAAAATACAGTTTTGGAAATATGTTCAATAAATGATGATTGTAAAATTACATTTCAACTAATATATTTTCTCAAATGAATATAATCATGTTTTGCAGGATTTTTAACATTTCATTGGGAAATATTAATAAAATATGATACATGAAATTGAAATTAGAACAGGTCAAAGTTCTCTATTATATACTTGGCACAGCAAATAACATTCTGTAAAACAGATTTGGTTAGAAAGTCTGTTGGATATAAAATTAAGGCACAAATAAAAGGGAAAAGCACAAGACGAAAAAGATGAGAAATATTCAACAAGTTCTTGAAGATATCAATGAAAAAGAATTATTCATTGATAACTTGATTAAACTCTAGGGCTTTGTGAGTAGAGAAAAGGAAAACAAATGGGTAAATCTTGTTTCTATCATGCAATCTATACAACATCATCTAACAACACTACAAACAGAAGCAGTAAACAGTGTGCTGAAGAAGAGACAAAGAGTAACAAAGAAGAAGAAGAAAATGATGAGGATGATAATAATAATAATAATGGCTTTGTAAATTAACAATCTGGTGTGTTTATTTTAATGGCCTACCAATGTATACTGTGAGTTTCTTTGCCCTAGGTGTTGGGAAGACACTCAGTAAGAAATGGAAACAAAATTGAAAGAAGTAAATAATAATAATAATAATAATAATAATAATAATAATAATAATAATAATAATAATAATAATAATAATAATAATAATAATAATAATAATAATTATAATGATAATAATAATAATAATAATAATAATAATAATTAGATCATTTTGTTTAAATTATTATCACAGAAATTAGAGTTGTTAAAGATATTTTTTAACATTTCAATATATTTGTATAATTTTGTGTATAAGGAAGACTATAAAAAGGCAGACAACATAAAATAAATAACAGAAGGTCAAATAAAAATTGAAGGTCAAGGCAGGTGAGAAAAGGACAGAAGCACATTCCTGCTGGTGTAACAAGGAGGCTTAATACCATTCAGCTACATACCAAGAAAAGTTCGGCCTGGCAGTGTGTTGGCATGGCAACATGATGTTGTATGTGAAGAATAACATTCTTCTGTTTTGAGGCATTTTTTCCCATCTGCTGGCAGGACACAAATACAGAGAGAAGAAAAAGTTAAGAGAACCACCCAGAATTGGGACAATATAGCACACGAAGTGACATTGGTGAGAAATTAAGGAGACAATTAAAAAGAAATTACGTACACACATACAGGGTGCAATGGGTAAATTGTCGCCATTTCATATTTTTAATTTTGCGTATGCACATTATTTGTTTTTGATTTTGTCGACTACACTGTATAGTAGGATCAGTTGGGCACTGTCTGTGAGAAAAACACCATGACACAATTCACTCTGCCAGAAATTTTGGAAACAACATGGTGTACTACTTGGCATTTGTGCAAGAAGCTCAAATATGAACATTTCAGAGTGTTTGGGTGTTAATCTGAGGACAGTGCAGAGGATTCAGAAAGTGTTGGATGAGTCTAATGGTGATTACGAAGGTACAGCAGCTTGGAAAACTCACTCTGATCATTCTGGTAAGAAAATAACTCCTCAATTCGTTGGTGAGATCTAGGCCATGATTGACAATGATCCCTCCAAGTCAATCAGGTCCATCGCCAGGGACATGGGTGTGTCTGAGTTTCTTATGAGGCAGGTAGTGCATGAAGACATTCAGTATTCCTCATATGAGATGAGAAAAGGCCAATTTTTATTCCAAGCTACCAAGGACAAGAGGAAAGACCGTGCTTTGGAGCTTTTGAACAAATTCAAGCATCCCCTCCAACCAAACATGCAGAAAAATATTTCTGTCTGGATCAGATGGTGAACACAGAACAACAAAACATGTACCGAGAGTGATAAAAATTAAACATCCAGTCAACATCATGGTATTTGGAGTGATCACTTGTGATGGTGTGTGATGGTGATGTTATGCTTCCATTCATCTTCCCACATGGCCTCAAACTCAACATGGAGGCCTACATTGAGTGCCTGGAGGAAGTAGTGCTGCCCTGGGTCAAGAAGGTGACTCTGCACCATGCCACACAAGCAGGAGAACCCAGTCATGGTTGTCAGATAATTTCTGCAACACACCACCCCTTACATCTGGCCACTTAACTCTCCAGACTACAACCCCCTTGATTATTATGTGTGGGGGCACAGTTGAGTGAGAGACCAACAAAACTCCTTGTAACACCAAAGATGAACTGAATGCAAGAATTATGGCAGCGTTCACCAAATTAAACAAGGAGACCATCCAGAAGAGTTGCAGGAGATTTCAAAGTCGTCTGGAAGCCGTGGTTGAAGCCAATAGCGATGTTATTAAATAAAAATTTACTCTTTGGTATTTCAAGATATTTTTATGTAATTTTGGTAAATATATCTGTTAAAATGAGAAATCAGTGTTATTTTCATTTTTGCATAATTTAGACGACAATTTATTCACTGCACCCTGTATATATATAGGAAAAAAGTATGATAAGAAGCAGTTTACATTATTCCCCACACACATTTTGCCACTGAGGCTATTCGCATCATTGGCAGTGGATGTTCATAGTGCATTCAATGCTGTTCCCCAACAGTTCTTCAATGGAACACTTTTTGTGATATATATATATATATATATATATATATACATAGGACTTGCTTTGGGTTATTGACTTTGGGTCAATTGATGTGGATCTTAAAATGCATTTTACTGAATGCATTACCTGAAAATAACTTTATAATTGCCATATAAATGTGAATATATATAAGAGCATTATATCAGGTCATTAAAAATGAAATGTCCGATTTTCTTATGCACCAAGTTTGACAATCATTAACTCTAATGTTTTATCCTGACAATTCTTTGTTTTATAACGTTGAAGATTTACATCATAACTTTTCGAAATGCAATTCATGGTTTCTGATTATATTGTAAATTTTTGTGAACCTATGGGTAGATAAAACATTTGTGTTATTTATGAATATGAGTTCTGTCATGGAACCAATGCATCCCAGACAGCTCGACACATCAATGAGGTATTTGGTGAAGATGTGGAGAACAAGTGCACTGTATACTGATGGTTTGAGAAGTTCCGGTCTGGTGACTTTACTCTTCAAAATCAGCCCTATGCCAAACAACAATCCAAAAAAGAATATTCACCAAAAAAAGCTAATGGTGTCTGTTTTGTGGTCCAGCGCTGGAGTCATCTACAACAGCTTCATGAGACCTGGCAAGTCAATTACAGCGGATGTATACATCAACCAATTGGATGAAATGATGAGCAAACTTGCAATTAAACAATCGAGATTGATCAATAGTGACAGGCCAAATTTCTTGCAAGACAATACGACCACATGTCGCACAAAGAACGCTACTCAAGTAACTGAACTTGGAAGTACTCTGTCATCCACCATATTCACGAAACCTTGCACCAACTGACTATCATGTTTTCTAGGCATTAAACAACATTTTGCAAGGAAAAAACTTCAAATCTGAAGAAGATGCAAAAACAGCCTTTCATGATTTCATCACCTCTTACTCGCCAGAATTTTTCACTACTGACATAAATAAGCTACTGATAAAATGGCAAAATTGTGTCGATAATTTAGGTGCATACTTTGATAAACTGCATTGCTTTTTGTTGAAATAAAGTAAAATAACTTTCAGTTCAAAATCGGACATTTCATTCATAATGACCTGATAGTTTGCTTGAAGCATTGTAATATTGAAGAAGGTAAAAAGAGAAGAAATAGAAAGCTTCTGACAATGCTGAAAGCTTAATAAAACCTTTATATTTCAAGCACAAAGGTCCATCTTCAGAAGAAAAAGCAAAGTCTGAGAAAAGGCCAGTTATATAGGTTCCATTAATGCATTTGAATGGGTAATCAGAACATACGTAACTGAGTCAACCACTCAGACTGTTTTTATTTTTCTTCTGAAGATGGGCCTTTGCACCTGACATATAATGGTCTTATCAAACTTTCCGCATTGTCAGCAGCTTTCAATTTTCTCTCTTTTTACCTTCTTTATTAACATATATATATATATATATATATATATATATGTGTGTGGTGCAAAAATTATAACATAAAGATGAAGGAGAAATCAAACAACAGAAAAAGTCTTTTATTTTTTTGAGCAAATGATCTTCTACAGAAAAAAAATAGACAAGGAGATAAATGAAAGTTGAGAGAGAAAAGACGAAACATGCCTCAATCAGCTGATTACCAGTGGTTTCACACAGGTCTAAATTGCAACCGAGAGAACAGAAAAAGTACTCAATACTGTTCGGCTATGCAGAATAACATTTAATCAAAAATGACATTGTGTAAGCCAATATACATCTCTTATTCTTGAACTTCAGGTGACACTCTGTGTGTGTGTGTGTGTGTACACATGCACACACACACACACACATATATATATATATATATACCATCGTCATCCTCACTGCCACTTTACATCTGCTCTCTTGCTGGCATGGACAGGATGGGCCAGCAGAGTCTGAATCAGTTCTGCCTCCCAAGATAGGTCAGAGGACTACATTTCACTTGTACATGACATATATGACTTGGTTTCTATGGCTAGATGCTCTCTCTATCTCCAACCACTTTACACAGTGCACTGGATGCATTTTATTCTCTATATAATATACATGCATATACACACATACATGCAAATATGATTTCCCATCACTGATGATCCCTCATGATAACATCATATATGTTACATTGCCAAAACAACATCTCAGACATGGTGCTGCTGCTAAATATACAAGAATCTTAGGTCAGCCACATTCGAAAGAAAGTCATTCAATTGATTAACAAGCAATCATTGAAGACATCCAACAACCCCTGAGTCACATGACTCTCTCCCTCTCTCTCGCTCTACATATATATATATATATGTATGTATGTGTGTGTGTGTATGTGTATATATATATATATATATATATATATATATAAAACATAACATTGCCTTCTCCTTAGAACTACCTGCATATCACCAGCATCTTGGCCCAACCAATACATTTGTTTTTCTCTATATCATCATCCCTACAGTGACTCACTCCATGATCCTGCCCTAAACAAATTTCCCAATTATTCCATTCCAGATTTGCAGATCCATTGAATATTCCACATCAATTTCATTTTTCTAGCAGACACTGAACAGAGCCTTATTGCATTAGTGTGACTACTTCAGAAGTGCTTCAGAAATTTATAGACACTACTACACTACTCCTCTATTTAACTCATACGCACACACACACACACATATATAAAGAGAGAAAATACATTAACTAGAGTCAAGGTACCATCAGCAAAAAATAGATTAGTGTATTAACATATTTAATATAGTGAGTATTAAAAAAGTTAACAAGGAATAATTATGTAGTGAAGTAAAGACAACATTACTTAATGACTAATGTTATACTTGGCATTCATGAGAGAGAGCGTTGGATGTGTTTTGGTCTTAGTCTCAGCAAACCATAGACGTCACCATATTTGAAGAAGTATTAAAGAGAGAATCAACATTTTCTTCTTAATTCTTTCATAGTGTGTGTGTGTGTATGTGTGTGTGTGTGTGTACATGCACACTCTAGAGACTAACTTATTAGCATAATTCTGATGAATTTAACTACTTTATAAATAGAGATCAATAAAGGGAGTTCCAGTCTAAAGAACCTGTGCCAGTATAATTGATTAAAACCCTTTTAGACAGAGCCCCATCATGTCACAGTCCACTGATTGAATCCATAAAAAAAAAATAGAATAAGACATATAGCAATTATACAGGGTGTCTATAATGTCTGGGTACACGGAGTAAATAAAATCATAACATAAACAATTAAATATAAGAAATGATAATTTCTTAAAGTATGTGTTAATCCCCATGTACCCAGACTTTGTGGACACCCTGTAGTATGGAAGACTCATATCAGTCATTCAAAAACATACAAAAGCTTTTAACCTTGATTACGTTAACCCCTGCCTCCACCTCCACCCCCCAGTGTTCAACTGGTACATATTTTATGAATCTCAAAAGAATGAAATGCAAAGTTGACCACAGTGGAATTTAAACTCAGAATGCAAAGTGCTAGAAGACACCACTAAGCATTTTGTCTGATGCACTAATGATTCTGCTGGTTCACCACCTTTATAGACTCAATGCCAGTTATAAAGATCAGATAACCATGGTTATTGTTAAAGTTCTGAAAATGAGTTTATCCATGTATTTGCTTTTCAATTTTTTTTTACAACCACTGTCTTTGTTTAGGTTGAAAATGTTATGCGGTTCATTAGACCTTAAGTACATATGCCTGTAGTTTTGATAGTGAACTTAATCCATCACCTGCTTTAATGGAACTCTTGAGTACTTTTAGATGTCTAAATTGTTGCAAACATTTAAACCAGATCTCCAGCTTCCCTCTCCCCTACCAGTCCCAGAAGGTTTATAATCCTGACTAAGCCATAAAAATATAATAATACTATGGCATAAATATTTTAAAATCAATAAAAAGAATTATTCACGAAAGAACATTAAAATATTCATTATTAATGTGCTAAAGTCAGCTCATAACTACCAAACAGCTAACTCAGTATTCCATAATGATCAGAAATATTGATTTATCCTTTTCCATACTCTGTTTCTAACTAAAATGCACCCTCATGGTTCTGTTTTTACTTAAATTTTAATATAATTCAGTTTTGTAAAATAACCATAACTTCATATTTATTTATATAGTAAACAGGTGTTTCAAGCCAACATTACAAAAAGTTCTTTTATAAATGTTTTATAAGTTTGTCTCAAAACTACTCGAATTCTTAATAAAACTTAAACTAAGCTTTCAAATTTTGTTTAAATATCATCATTTAAATGAATTATTAGTCATTAGTATATTATGATATGTAGCTTACTAAATTCCCATTATTATGTTGGGCAAAGATAGCAAGGAGGCAGAATAATGAGCACACCAGACAAAAATGCTTAGCAGCATTGAGTTCAAATGTTGCTGAGGTTGACTTTGCCTTTCATTCTTTCGAGGTTCAGTCAAGAACCAGTCAAGTATTAGGATCAATGGGATTCATTTACCCTCTCCCCTAAAATTGCTGGCCTAAGGCTGTCGTTTTTCCTTTCTTTAAATTTTGCATAGAGTCAACCTCTGCTGTTATTATATGAAACACTTAAACAGATAAACAGTCAATGATGGCTTTTCAGTTATAAGGACAACTGTTTGGATCCACTTTCTTCTGAATATTTTTGAAGAGGAATATCTTAAAATATTTTATTCCATTCTTTATTATGGAAATTGCAGCAATCTCTAATGCTGTTCCAGTTGTTTACACACTCAGATGTTTCAGACATTTTTTTTTCTTTTTTTTTTTTTGCTGCATGTGAAAATCCTTTAGAATCATTAATAAAACTCGTAAAGCTTATATGATTTTGTGTAGTCTTAAAAAAAAGACACAAGATAGAAATAAAGAAATAAAAAGGATTTGTGAAAATATTTAAAAATCCTGAAACCACAAAAATTCATATTTAAAAGTGTCTGATGGTGTTCATTATAAATGCACTAGAATCAATTCATGAGAACCTAAAATGCAACTGGTGATACGTTCTTTGAACAACAGCCATATTTTGTCTTCAAAATACTAGATAAGTAACTTTAAAAATACCCCCAAACCCCTAAACCTCAGTATTTCATAAAGATGAGAACTATCTATTTCAGGGCAGTTTTTAAACATGAAATCCCTGATGAGAACTGTTTAATATATTGGTAATAGAATATTCACTTACACTGTATATTACAAGTATTTAGAGGGTTGTGAGTGAAGTGAATCAAGGTGTTTGGGAAGTGACATGAGGTATTAGTTACTGAGGGAGAGAAATGGTTTAAGTGTTAGATGGTAGGAGAAGAGGCTGGTTGTTTCATGTTGATAAATTATTTACATATTTTGAGTTTTTGTAACACACACACATCACCACCACTATATATACAATATATGTGTGTGTGTGTGTGTGTGTGTGTGTGCATGCATGCCCATGCAACAGGCAGAGAATGCATGTTAATGTTTTATGTTTATCATTGTTGTTGTATATACCAGGGTCAACACTGATTGAGCAGACGTATGATGGGGTCCTAGTCTCCTAATAATGACCACCCAGGGTTGTATATGTAGTCTAAGACTACATATCCAATGAGAGTGTTAAGACACGATCTAACTGACATTTGGTAATATTTTCTACCAAGTTGAACAATCACAAAGTGGATCTCTCATTGGTGTGAGTGGAGTTATTTGTGTTTGTAGTATACATTCACTAAAACATAACCATCTCCATTCACTGTTTTGCAGATGAAAACGTTTTAGGTTGCTTGCTATGTTTATCTTTAATGAACAAAGAATAGATGAACTGGAACATATTTCAATTTCTTGTAACTTAAGTATAGCAGAAAAAGAAAGAGCCTTTAGCAAAAGGAATCCAGTAGACTGTGGTTAGAATATATAAGAAAAATTCATGAACTCAATCGAGCAGAAAAATGAAATGATGTAATGAAAACCTTAGAGAAAACACTGTGTGTGTATGTGTATATATATATATATATATATGTATATATCATCATCATCATCATCATCGTTTAATGTCCACTTTCCATGCTAGCATGGGTTGGACGATTTGACTGAGGACTGGTGAAACCAGATGGCTACACCAGGCTCCAATCTGATTTGGCAGAGTTTCTACAGCTGGATGCCCTTCCTAACGCCAACCACTCAGAGAGTGTAGTGGGTGCTTTTATGTGTCACCGGCATGAAGGCCAGTCAGGCGGTACTGGCAATGGCCACGCTCAAAATGGTGTATTTTATGTGCCACCCGCACAAGAGCCAGTCCAG
>NC_068981.1:33319902-33321325 GCF_001194135.2 Octopus bimaculoides
TATATATATATATATATATATATATATATATATATATATATATATATATAAGAGAGAGAGAGGGGGGTCGAGCAGTTTCTCTAAGGTGTAGGTAATACAATTTCATCTTATTGTTCCATTGCATTCATGCATATGCATATATGCAGATGTGCATATGTGTGTGTGAAATGAAAGCTGTTCATTATATCTATTTATATATCTATATGTTGAGACTTGTGGGTAGTGCAAGCTCTCAATGAGACCAAGGGTGTTATGCTGATGGAATGACATGGTAGATAAAGCTATAACAGCTAATATTTACATCATACTACTTACTCACCAGAAAGTTTCAAAAAGTAACTCAAGGGTTTAGAGTTTCATGCATTAATTACACTTATAAGTGTATGAAACTTTCAACCCTTCAGTCACTTTCCTAACATTCAGCTCATTAAGAATCATAAAAGCATATATATATGTTAAAATAAGGATATCACTTTAAAGCAGGTATGATTACAACAGTGTGGAGGCGCAATGGCCCAGTGGAACCTTGCTGTACTCTTCCACCACAACTTTCTCTCACTCTTTCTTCCTGTTTCTGTTGTACCTGTATTTCAAAGGGTCAGCCTTGTAATACTGTGTCACGCTGAATATCCCCAAGAACTACGTTAAGGATATACGTGTCTGTGGAGTGCTCAGCCACTTGCACGTTAATTTCACGAGCAGGCTGTTCCGTTGATTGGATCAACTGGAACCCTCAACGTCGTAAGTGACGGAGTGCCAACAACAACAACGATTACAACAGCAGAATATTTACTGATGGGGTGATTCTATACAGAGAGAAAAATCAAATTATTGTAAAGATCAAGTTTCTGACTGAAAAACCCAACAGACAAAATTTGAAGTCCCAATCAAATTGATCTTCACTAGAAAACATATATACTTATATCATATTTAATGCCTGAACCATTTCTTTTTTTCATATTATTGAAGCTTCTACCCAGCATACTTTTGTAATTCTTCACCTTCAAACCTCCAAATACCCCTGTTCACATCTACCTTAGACATTATTTCCTTTTTATTAATATACACGAATCATTAATTCTGCTCTTATAATCAAATTTGGTAGATTCAATATAATTGAAGTACTTACATCATAGCATTTACACACATATGCCTATAGATGTACCTACATACATATTTTTTGTGTTATCTATATGTACATATATATATTGGTACATATGTGTATGCCTATGAGTATATATGTGTGTATGTATGTGCCCTTTTTTCTGATATGTATGTTTATATGCATATTTATGTATCCATATCTGTTTATGTATATCAAATGGTTAAATAAACATATTCACCTCTCATACCTCCTGATTTTTATGGTCTCTGTGTGTGTGTGTGTATATATATATATATATATATATAAATTTTATTATAT
>NC_068981.1:33321599-33326497 GCF_001194135.2 Octopus bimaculoides
ACACACACACACACACACACATACAGAGGACATAGTTCAAATTTTTATTTTAATCTAGTGAAATGGCAATTTTTTCCCAAATTTAAATTAATGCTTTCATTTTATTTTAATTTGCAATTTAAAATTCATAAACCTAAGATGCTGTGGTGGAGAAAATTTGGAAATGAAATTCAAATGAAGGCTTAATTTTAAGAATATTGAAATTTCTATTAGCAAGTTTTTAAAATAAATTTCAGTTCAGTTTGAACATTAATCTCACTTTTTGTTACTTTTTAAAAACATTTTTTTTCAATCTAATTCTCTCTGCCTGTGTTTGTTCCATGATAACATTACAGTTTTATAAAATTTGAAATATCAAATTTAAAAGATCATTGAACAGAAATTCCCATTTTTGATTGCAATATTATTCCAGAGAATATTCAGGCTATGATATTAAGCCCAACAGAAATAAATTTTCTCTGAGAAGCAAATCTAAGCAAAATGGACTTCATTTTTGCATTTGATTTGCAACATTCTTGATGTGAATTCATGTGTTGAAACAAATTTTGTTGTGTCTTGGGACTGTCATTACACCAATAATAATAACACACACACAGGTGCAATTCCACTTCTTTATTGTTAAACCTTGGGGCAAGAGGGAAAGTCACTGAGAAGGTCAAGAACAGCAACAAAAGAACTTTGACTAACAAACAACCGATTAGTTGTTTAAACAAACAAACAAATTAGTTATTTGGTTAGATATTTACCCAATTGACTAACAATAAAGAAGTGGAGTTGAATTTGTGCATGTGCTATTATTGGCATAATGACTCTCCCAAGACACAACAAAACAAGCAAAATGTAATTTGTAAAGATGATTTAAGACATCATGAAAAATGATAACAACCCATGTTGAAAGAGAATTGACATTATTAGTTACTCACCTGTAAATGTTCTCGATTTAGAAGCAATAATTTCTGATTTTTGTTTCACTGTTACACAAAGGTGCATCATAACAATCATGGTTAAAATCATAATGATACTTTGGAATAATAATGGAAATTCATAAAATTTGCCAAACCTTTAAAAATAAAAAGAGCAATAAAGAGAGAAACAGGAAATAAAATCAAAAACACATTAAATGGTAAAAATGAACAATAGCAAAGAAAAAATGTTATTTAACAATATATACAATCATCATTATCATCATCATAAAATGTACACGCTGGCATAGGTTGAATTGTTTGATAGAATCCAATACGTCCAAGGACTGCATGAAACTCCAATGTCTGCTTTAACATGGTTTCTAAAGCTGGATGCACTTCCTAATGTCAACCACTTTACAGTACATATTGGGAGCTTCTGTTATGGCACTAGCATATATCCTCATCATCATTATCATCATCAAAATGTTCAATTTTTCCATGCTTGCCTGGATCAAACAAAATTCACTCAGGTAAATTTTCTTCATTTAGATGCTCTTCCTGTCACCAACAATCACCTACTTCAATGCAAGATAATATTTCCCCTAACCCTTTCAACTAGAACATAACAACTAGACATGTTTTCATGGGGAAATTGCAAATAAATGACATTGCTTCTGTGATGGTTTCATTTACATACAACTAGCGTGGGACATCAAGACAAGGTCATACACATACACACCGTAACAATATCTGTGGAAATTTCACAGCTGATTTTGTGGCACAATGTCAGCTATAAATAATTCCCTGTTCAATAATCATATCATGTCATTTCTTTCATTATCTTTTGATTAATTTCTAGGAAATCTTTTCTATTCCCTTTAGTCATGTTTTCTCATATTAGTTTGTGCAAAATATTCTTGCCTACCATCATCGTTCATATTTTGCCTTCTTTCTTCATTAACATTTCCCATTCTTTCCCTATCGTTTATCAAGATACCTTCTACCTCCATTTCTTGCATTAATTTCATTCATTTCCTTCTGGGTTAATGCTTCTTGTTCCCAATTCTCTTCTCTTTATTCCCTTACTCTCCCGTCCTCCTTTCCCCAATCTGTCCCTGCTTCTCTCATTCTAACTCTCACTGTCATACCCTGTGATCACTGTCTGCTGTAAAACACCAAACTCCATTTCAGTAATAAAATAATTTTAAAAGCATTTGATATTATATAGTTGGTAACACCCATATCCATTATAAACAGTTACATATCTTTTACAACACAACACTCATTCACATTCATACAAATACCAATGGTATGTACACATATATACATAGCCACCACTCTCTCACACGAGGACCAAAGAATTTCACTTTTTTCCTCCTTTTCTTTTCTTTTTTCAACAGAACAATTTTGATAAAAAGTGGAGTAAGCAAATCCCTTCAACAGCTCACACAGTGAATTGTTTAAAGAGGCAATGCCTTGTATGGGTCCATTTACACTGTTTGGTACTGCTGATAGCAACAGTCAGTGCAAGTCTGCCATGAGACTGATGAACAGCAAGACCTCAAATGGATGGCCACTGACTCTCATAAGTTCCTCTGCTTTTTCACAGGTATTCTTTTTCATCCCAAAGGGTGTCCAATAATCACCCCCTTCACTAAGAAAGCTTGGTAGGGTTGCAAGTTTAATTGCCAACAACCAAACTATGTGACAAGTTGGACTAGGGTTACATTTTACCAGTAGCACTTGAGAGTGACCTGACAAACAGACAGACAGACATGCACACATACATACATATGCCACATAAAAAGCACTCTGTAAAATGGTTGCATTAGGAAGTACATCCAGCCGCAGAAGCAATGCCAAAGCAGACAGAAGATCTTAGCACAGTCCTCTGGCTAGCCAGCCCCCGCCAAACCATCCAACCCAAAACAGATTGGAAAATAGACAATAGATCATGATATATATATATATATATGCACACACACACACATATATATATATATTCACAAACACATCATCATCAGCATAACATGAGACAAAATAAACTTATTACCATGTGGTAAGAAGTTTGCTTCCCAACCACACGGTTCCAAGTTCAGTCCCACAGCATGGTACCTTGGCAAGTGTCATCTACGATAGCTGCAGGACAATCAAAGCCTCGTGAGAGGATTTGGAAGACAGAAACTGAAAGAAGTACATTGTATATATGAATTTATATATCTATCTGTGTGTGTGTGAATCTTTGTATCTGTGTTTGTCCCCCACTACTGCTTGACAACTGGTGTTGGTGTGTTTACATCCCCCGTAACTTAACAGTCGAGCAAAAAGAAACCGCTTCAATAAGTACCAGGCTTAAAAATATGAAAAAAATGTACTGAGATCAATTCATTCAACTATAAGTTCTTCAAGGCAGTGCCCCAGTATGGCCAAAATCTAATGACTGAAACAAGCAAAAGATAAAAGATACCAGCTAAGAGTAAAAAGGGGTTAAACACATAAACAGCATATCTCTCTTTTCCTTTAGACTCACCTACCTTCTAACCTTCCTATTTGTTGCTACAGACCATCACTAAGTTTCATTAGACTTTACTGCTTCACCTTAAAGGCCACATCCAATCTTTTTCTTTTTTGAGAACTCATTATTTCAAGCTACACCCACATATATATATATATATATATATATATATATATATATAGCGTACTATATTTGGAACTATTTGACCATTTGCTAATTTACCTATTTAAGAATCAAATAATTATTTTAAAACTTGTGTTTGACATTTTACCAAGATTTTAAAATAGTCGCAGCCAACTAGTCAGAGGTTTTATGGTATGTATCCCTTCCTCCTTTGCTACATTGTGTCTCCTCTGGAAAACAGTTGTAGAAACAGTATGTTGTTATGTTTTTGATAGAAATGCAGTGAACCAGTGACTGACCCATTGGAAACCTACCATCAATGATGCTGTTGTTCACAAAATGCATGGTCAGAATATCTTTTCTAGGTGTAGGAGAGGCTATGTCATATGAAATTTGCTTCCCGACCACATGGTTTCAGGTTCAATTCCTCTGCATGGCACCTGGGGCAAGTGTCTTTTACTATAGCTTTGGACCAACCAAAACTTTGTGAATGGATATGGAAGGCAGAAACTGAAAGAAACCCATCGTCTATGTGTGTGTGTGTGTGTGTGTGTGTGTGTGTGTTTGTGTTTGTCTCTCCACTGCATGAATAAACCAGTGCTGGTTTGTTAACATCCCCCCATAACTTAGTAGTTCAGTAATAGAGACCGATGGAATAAGTACCAAACTTAAAAAACAAATAATGGGGTTGATTTGTTCAAGGCGGTGCTTAAGCATGGCCACAGTCCAATGACTGAAACAAGTAACTGATAAAAGATATCTTCAGTTCAGAATTACTACAGGCATTTTTTTTCACTCTTGGACAGGTCACTTCTAAATCTCACCACCAAACTTTCATGTAAATTTATATTCCAAACACCAGCTTAATAACGATTAAGTTATTTTAATAAAGTCATCATTATTTCCCAAATTAACAGAAACAAAGGTAGTATTTTTCAATATAAATATGGCAACAAAAAATGTTAAAATTGTAGAGAAATTGGCTATCTTCAATTATGTTCAGTAACTTTGTAGAATTAGGACTCAAAAAACTTCTTGGTGTATCAACAAGAGATCTTGAAAGTTTATCATTTTATCCAAGACTTCTTTTTATTATCTACTCACACTTGTTTCTAAGCAAGGTAGTATTTCCCCATGACCAGTCATGTTCTCCCAGAAGATTAGAAATGAAGGGCACTGCTTGTATGACAACTATCATACAATGTCAAGATTAAGAGGATAGTAATGCATGCATCCATCCATCCATCCATCCATCCATCCATACATACATATATGTGTAGGCTATGTCATGTTTCTGTGGAAGACATTATGCATGTGATTAGCAGCTGTCCTAAAATGTCGTCATGGTACTACCT
>NC_068981.1:33326507-33335967 GCF_001194135.2 Octopus bimaculoides
TTCTGTGGAAGACATTATGCATGTGATTAGCAGCTGTCCTAAAATGTCGTCATGGTACTACCTCCCTATGTGGCATGATGTTGTTGCTAAAACAATTTACAATGTCATCCACAAAAAAGACTGTCCTGAAATAAACTTTAAAAATCTTTTTGTTATGGAATACATTCATAAACACCAACTCAAGAAATAGTGGTGGAATTTTTCCATCAAAACTTCTGTCAAATGTAAATATAACAGGCTGGATATTGTTGTTTGGGACAGAGGAGTAAAGATATGTACCGTCATAGATGTCAGCTACCTTGCAGATATGAATATCTCGTTGAAAATCAAAGAAAGAGAGGATATCTATGGACAACTGCTTCAAAGCCTCCAGTTTTTATATCCAGACTATGAATTCATATTCATGCCAATAATAACTGGAGCACTAGGTTTTGTTAGTAAATGCTTAAAGGAGAATCTGGATAAACTGGGATCTTCAGAAAGAGAAATTGACCAGCTGGTTTGTACATTACAGTGAGTGGAACAGTAAAAATATAAGACTTTTCTCAAGTTCCAAGTGTGAATTTGTCTGTGTTAACTACATCCTAATGATGGAGCCTTGTATCTTTGTTGGAAACCAGCTCCCTCTTCAGTGGAAGATTTATAATAATTTAAAAACAGAAGAGATATACATACATACATACATACATACATACATACATACATACATACATATATGCATACATATATGCACTGGCCTTCTTTAAGTTTACATCAACCAAATTCACTCACAAGACTTTGGTGGGCCTGAAACTATAGCAGAAAACACTTGTCCAAGGTGCTCTGAAGTAGGACTGAATCTGAAACCACGTAGTGGGAAACATGTAGCTGGTTAGAATACATTTCATAATAGGCTTTATTGGGTCCTTGCAACAGTGCCTACTCAGATTATGAATGCCCTTTCCATCAAGATCAACAAAAAAATATAAATGTTTTATCCATCCATCCACAAATCCTGGAAGTGTCATCAGAGTAGAGTCCCCATGTACCTCCTGCATAGAGTCTTATCAGAAGCAACTGTTCTTTGACTTTTTGGAGTGGATTCCTAAGTGACCAACTGAAACTATGATATTATCCAATCATTTTGTTCTTGATATACTCTTAGGTCTCCTGCCAGTTAGCTCAGTTTGAAGAATTCAATTTGCAAGTCTTTCCTGTGACATTTTAATCACATGTCCATATTGTTGGAGCTGTAACCTCTCAATGTGGAAAATCAGTGGCTCGCCCTGATCTCACTGATCTCCAAGCTTTACATGAATGAAATATCAAATAGTTTAAAACTTACTAACATTGCCAATAAATAATTTACACAACCTAAGAATTATGAGATTTCATAAATAAATTATGAAAATATTAGAGCAAAAATAAAAAATAAAAATATGTTAAAATAATTTGTAAATAATGAAACTTGAAACACTTTATATCTCAGCAATTTGAAACTAAGACTAATTAACATGATTTTATTGAGTAGTTTAAAAAGGAAAACTTACCAGAACATTATTCGTAAAATGTTGGCAACCAGCAGTGTTAAACAAACAAATGTAGAAAAGCCATCAGCATTAGCGGAGCGTTTGATATCAGCATATTGTGGAATGAAGGGAACCACCCCCCCAAACATCATGGCTGATGCTGAACCCCAACGGATGATATTCTGAAAACTCACTTCAGGAAGTTCCATACTGATCATATCAAGATCCAACACAACCATTCTTAGGAGGGAAACCTATAAAAGGAAGAATACAGAAGAAAGAAAAATAAGTAAATGATGATAATTATCTTTATCAAATATTTTGCTTTTAAATGTGGTTTACAAGAATCACAAAATCTACACCATATACGTACACAAATACATGTGCATACATACACATACACATGTTCACTCTAATGTGCTTACTCACAGAATCCACTATGCCACAAACATGCATCTATTCACACAGACACAGACACACAAAAACACACACACACATATATTCTCTCTCTCTCTCTCCATCTCACATATATCCTCACTTACATACACATAACACTATAAATACAGGAACTGCAAACTAAGAGACAGACAAACAGACAGATCTGAAACTGACCCAGAATAGAGAGGGTATGTCATTGATGAGGTTGCAAATGGCAACAAAAGAACTTTGAGAAAACTGATTGATAAACCAAAAGATTGCTCAAACAATCAATTAGCTAATTGGTAATACGGTTAACCAATTGACAGATAAAAATAATGAAATGAAATAGAACCAGTGCATGTGTGAAGAAGTGTCACACCCTAACAGTGGAAGGAACCTGTGGAAGAGGTAGACCCAGGAAAACATGGGATGAGGTGGTGAAGCACACCCTTCAAACGTTGGGCCTTACAGAGGTAATGACAAGAGACCAAGACCTTTGGAGACATGCTGTGATTGAGAAGACCCAGCAAGTAAAGTGAGATCGCAACCATGGCTGATACCAGTATTGTATAACCAGCCCATTTAAAAGTATCCTTGGATCATTGGGCGATATGCTGTGCTTGAGAAGAACTGTTGAGTCAAGTGAAATTGGAGTCGTAGCCAATGCCGGTGCTGCCCGACTGGCACCCGTGCTGGTGGCATGAAAAAAGCACCATTCAAATGTAGTCAATGCCAGTGCCTCCTGACTGGCTCCTGTACTGGTGGCACGTAAAAAGCACCCACTACACTCTCGGAGTGGTTGGTGTTAGGAAGGGCATTCAGCTGTAGAAACCTTGCCAGATGAGATTGGATCCTGGTGCAGCCTACTGGCTGCAGTCAAACCGTCCAACCCATGCCAGCATGGAAAACAGACATTAAACGATGATGATGATGATGATGATGACCCTCCTGAGATACAAAATCTTCATAAAACATTTTAACCCTTTAGCATTCATATTATTCTGTCCAATGTAATGCCTATTTATGCACTGTTTTAAATTCATCATGCACTATTTCATAGCTTTGAAATTTCAATGATGTGATTGTTTATTTTTAAAATGACACTGTTGGGTAGGTGTGAGAGGCCAGATCTGGCCAGTTTAAACATAAAACATGTAGGTAGAATATTTGGATCAGACGTGGCTAGTTTAACTGCTAAATGGTTAAACTAATTGACGTTTTACAGTACACAAGAGACACACATTCCTAACTGGTGCCTTGCAGCCCACAAACACTCACATTACCAACTTGTGCCTTGCAGTACATAAGACACACTCATTACATTGCTAACTATGTTTGAAACCACAGAAAAATGTGTGACTATAGTAGTTAAAACAATATTGTCATGTTTAGTCAACAACACAATTGAAATATTTTAAAAGTACTTGTATTGACTTTCTTTTATAATTCATGTCAACTGAAATTTGTTCCGTGACATTAAGCACATATAAATATGAAATATTGTTTAATAAAAATTATCTGATGCCAACCAGTGAGAACACTTGAAAAAAAATCTTTATTCTCAGTTCAAAACAACCTGGTCAGCATTTGTAAGCATAAGACAAGGAGTAGTGTTAATGTTTTAAAAATAATCTTTCATCTTTGCATCAAGTTGTTCAATATGTTGTGAAGGATGGACAGAAATTGTGTGTGTGTGTGTGTGTGTGTGTGTGCGTGCGTGTGTGTTTAAGAAGCTTGCTTCCCAACTATGTTGCCTTGGGTTCAGTCCCACTGCATAGCACCTTCAGTGAGTGTCTTCTACTATAGCCCCAGGTCAACCAAAGCCTAATGAGTGAATCTGGTCGAAGGAAACTGAAAGAAGCCTGTTCATGTATGTGTGTGCGAGTGTGTGTGTGTGTGTGTGTGTGTGTTTGTGTGTGTGTGTACTCTTTTTTCGACATCGTGTGATGGTTGTAAATGAGTATTATCATCAAACAAGCAAGGTTGTTCATTTTCAGTCTTCCATGAATATCCGTGCTAACAAATTCTCTTTGACCCATGCAAGCATGAAAAAGTGAACATCAAATGGCAATGATGATGATGATGATGATGATGATGATGATTTGCCATGGAACAACATTCTGATTAACATTTCTAAAGTTATTTATCAATAATAAAACCAGGATAAATAAGAAAACAGAACTGTTTCTGACAGAAGTGGGTTATCACACAACAAAACATTACACAAGAACCAGCCATAAATTTCAAAGTTTACTCCACTAAAAACAATTACAAGAAAGAGTATCTTTTCTAAATCTGTCATATAATGAAGAGAACAAGTTGAATGGGGTTTCTTTTATCTCTTTCTTTTCTTTTCCATATGCTTGTGAATTTCTGCATAAATTAGAGACACATACATACACACATATACATTTACACCCGTAAGATATCAACCAACCTGAACCTATGGCAGAAGAAACTTGCCTAAGAATGGCAATGTAAGATTGCTCCCAGAACCACATGGTTTTGAAGTGAACCTTTTAGCTACACAGTTATACTTGTGCCCATGTATCTATGTATGTACTATGTATAAATATATTATTTTTACTTTATAAAGAAGAAAGTTAAAATATTAAAACTTGTTCTTATCACCTTTACAAGACAGTAACCATTTTGTTACCATATTTCTGATGAAATACTCTCCTTTCTATTCAATTAATTTTAAAAATGATAAAAAATTTTAGCAAAATAACTCCATCATATTAAGCTGGTGTTTAGAATATAAATTGATATCAAATCATGTTTTAATCAAGATCGTATTAAAACAATAAGTTTGTATTGTAGAGCCAAGGGTAGACTCAGGTGAACTGGTATCAAAAAGTTTAAAGAAAATATGCAAAATTACTTGAATAGGTAAAATGAGCTAAAATAATAACAGCTGTTGTTACATCCAATGATTGTGTGTATAATTATAATGGACCTAATAAATGTGGTGTTGAAAATACAATATATTTCAGTTTCCATTTATGAGAATAATCAAATTTCTCTTCAACAGAATAACAAAATATATTATACCTTTTCATCTTTTACCTATTTCAGTCACTGGACTGCTAACATGCTGGGGCAATACTATGAAAGTTTTAGTCAAACAAACTGACCCCAGTACATACTGTTTTACATCTGGTATTTATTCTATCAGTGAACCACTAAGTTACATGAATGTAAACAAACCAGCACCAGTTATCAAGTGGTGAAGGTGGAAGACTATCACATATGCACACACACACACACACACACACTCATGAATGGTTTCCACACAGTTTCAATTTGCCATATTAACTCACAAGGCATTGGTCAGCAGCCTGAGGCTATAGTCGAAGACACTTGCCCAAGGTACCAAATAGTGGAATTGAACCTGAAACTACATGACTGCAAAGTGAGCTTGTTAACTACACAGCTATGCCATATTCATCAACTCAACACATGTTGACAGCTGCAAGAAAATCATGTGCCAGGAGTAAATTCCAGAAAGCAGACAGATGTTCTAGAGGGAAAGGATTCAACAGAATGGTAAGTATGGGAACTCCTGAAGAGTATATAATATAGGTGAATCTTCTTTGAAAATACGGTAGTAGAAATGGTTAAAGGCTTCTAGTAAGGAATGGAATGGATAACATTGTTAGAAAATAAATTTTTCTATGAGAAACATTAACATTTTCTGAATCTAAGAAAATTAAATAACAATAAAATATTGATTTTCTTTTTATCATGGTTATATAGATCAAAGAAAAGTCTACTATTATATCATTAGAATTCTTATAAGGTTCTTTTGTTCCCAATAATAGATTTTTTTAAATTTTAAACTGAAAAAGATTTTTTTTTTAATTACAAAATATAAAGAAGAGAAAAAGTTATAGAAATAATTTCTTTTTATAATGAAAACTTGATAAAAGGAGATTATGAACATAATTTAATGTGTAATTTTCCTTCCAACATTTATAAAAAAAAAACGCAACCCTCTGAAATATCAAAACGTTATATTTATATTTAATGCAGAAATAAATCGACCTTATACATTTTCTCCATTATTCTTGAGGTAGACTTTTGAAACAATAGCATCATTGGTTTATAAGCTTTCAGCTGGTCAATCACTGGTTCATTACATTTCTGATGGAAAGAGTGACAAGGAATGTTAAGCTTAATGCAAGTGTCTTAGTCTGTAAAGCACCATTTTTATGCTGGTCACTTTCTCACCCTTTCTCTCTCACTGTATACATGCATATATGTGTATACATATACACACAGCCATATATACACACATAAAGTGACAGAAAGAGGAAAAACAATCTGAGGAGACTGGTGGTGGTCTGTGTTGCAGGCCTCCACCTGTTACCTTGGATTATATTATATATATATATATATATATATTTACTCTTTTACTCTCTTTTACTTGTTTCAGTCATTTGACTGCGGCCATGCTGGAGCACCGCCTTTGGTCGAGCAAATCGACCCCAGGACTTATTCTTTGTAAGGCTAGTACTTATTCTATCGGTCTCTTTTTGCCGAACCGTTAAGTTACAGGGACGTAAACACACCAGCATCGGTTGTCAAGCGATGGTGGGGGGACAAATACAGACACACAAACACACATACATATATATATATATATATATATATATATATATACGACGGGCTTTTTTCAGTTTCCGTCTACCAAATCCACTCACAAGGCTTTGGTCGGCCCGAGGCTATAGTAGAAGACACTTGCCCAAGGTGCCACGCAGTGGGACTGAACCCGGAACCATGTGGTTGGTAAGCAAGCTACTTACCACACAGCCACTCCTGATATATATATATATATATTTGTCTGAAAATACATACTCCTTGTATGAAACCCAATCGGTACATTGGCTTTTATGAGAATAACATGTGCCAGGAGTAAATGTCAGGCAGCATTTATGATAAAAGCAATCCTTCCCACTATAGGCACAAGACCAGAAATTTTGTGGGAAAGAGCTAGTCAATTACATCATCCCTAAGTATTTAATTGGTATTTATTTTAATGACCCTAAAATAATGAAAGGCATAGTTGACCTTGACAAAATTTGAACTCACAATCCAAAGACAGATGAAATGCTGCTTAGCATTCTGTCTGGTGTGGTAACCATTCTGCAATAATAATAATAATAATAAAATACTGCTAAGCATTTCGCCTGGCATGTTAATTATTCTGCCAGCTCACTGCCTTAGTAGAAATAATAATAATGTGTGTGTGCGTGTGTGTATTTACTTACACACACACACACACACACACATGTACAGAGGTGCATGGCTTAATGGTTAGGGTGTTGGACTCATGATCGTAAGATTGTGGTTTTGATTCTTGGACCGGCTGATGCACTGTGTTCTCCAGCAAAACACTTCATTTCATATTACTCCAATCCACTCAACAGATAAAAATGAATAATCCTGCCATGGACCAGCATTCCATCCAGGAAGAAATAATACACCAGAGAAACTGGAAATCTGCCCCTATGCTACTTACAGAGTAATGTGGACTAACCTAAACACACACACACATGTATGCACATACATGTATACACACACAAATACACTTGTTCACACACATGGCTGGCTGCCACATGGCTCCTAAAACAAATTCCACTCAAAAGATATTGAATAAACCAAGGCTATACTAAAATATACTTTCTCAAGGCATCACAGAATAGAATGAATCCTCAAACAAGGTAGTAGCAAAATAAACTACTTAACCACAAAGCTATACAATACACAATTAGTGACATTATACTCAAAAATAAAATATTGAAGTTCAAGAAGCCACAGCTACAACCTGCTTTAATTCTTTCTCAGAGTCTTTTAAATTTACTTACAATGTTAATGGAATAAACACTGCAAATATCATTTCAAAATCTGAAGTAATACGTTTAAGTAAACTGGAAAAGTTGCTGTGTAACTGAGACTTGTGCTTCACGACTGTGTTTCCAGATTCAGTCCCACTACATGGTACACTGGACAAGTGTTGGTCATTGTCTTGAGAGCGAATTTGACTGATGGAAACTTTCTCTCTCTCTCTCTCTGCGTGTGTATGTTAGTCTTACACAGTTTGACAACCATCGTAGGTTTGTTTACTTCCCCCAAATGTTGTGGTTTGGTAAAAAGTGACTGACAGAATTAGAACCAAACTTAAAAGAAGTACTGAGATCAATTTGACTAACTAAACTTTTCATGACAGTAGCCCAGCAAGGCTGCAGTTCAATGAGTGAAACAAAAAAAAAGGAATAAAAAATAATGTACTAATCCACAAAAATTTAACATATTTTATATTACAAAAATTACCAAGTTTTATAAAATTTTTACCAGGTTAGAATTTCTGCAATTTAATAACCAGTTGGTATCTATTATCAATAAATTCATACAATTTATCAGCATCGTTTTTCACCTATTCCTTGTTGCTTGCATGAGAAAAATTTTGAATATTCAACTAGTGTTGTAATAATTATTGCAGACAATTCTTGTTTCCTTTAGGCTGGTCTATGTTCTTTTAACCTTCTTAATTTAATTCTACATTACAGATTATATATATCCAATATCACCTGTTCAACTAGTTTTCAGTCATCTTTTTCACTGCATACTGGCCCAAAGAAATTTATTTCTCAGTATTGCAAAAAGAAGATCCAATATTTTTAAATGAATTATTGTTATCATTATTATACAATTATTGTTATCATTATTATACAATTTAATAAGGCAGCAAGCTGGCAGAATCATTAGCAAGCCGGGCAAAATGTTCACTGGTATTTTGTGTCTTTACGTTCAGAGTTCAAATTCCGCTGAGGTCAACTTTGCCTTTCATCCTTTCGTGGTCAATAAAATAGGTACAGGTTAAGCACTGGAGTCGATGTAATTGACTAGCCACTTCCCCACAAAATTTCAGGCCTTGTACTTATACTAGAAAAAGGATTATTACACAATTTAATAAGGTGGTGAGCTGGCGGAATCATTACTGCACTAAACAAAGTGCTTAGCAGCCTTTTATCTGTTTTTACATTTTGAGTTCAAATTCTGCTGAGGTTGACTTTGCCTTTCATCTTTTTGGAGTCAATAAATTAAGGATCAGCTGAACATTGGTGTTGATGTAATTGATTTGGCCCCTTCCCCAAAAATGTCAGGCTTTGAGCCTATAGCAGAAAGGATTATTATACAATTTAACTCCTGTTCCTCTGTGGGTGAGTCTCATTGTATACATAGGGAATTGGAATGGAACCAATCAGGAGCAAAGTACAACACAAAAATAGGGAATGAGAGAACAAATGATTAAATTAAAAATCAAAGGAACACTAAATAATATATGAACACTCAATGATATATGAACACTAAATGATATATGAGGTAGGTACACAAAAATGATATATGGGATTATTAAATAAAAAAAAAACAGTAGGCGTAGGAGTGGCTGTGTGGTAAGTAGCTTGCTTACCAACCACATGGTCCCGGATTCAGTCCCACTGCATGGCATCTTGGGTAAGTGTCTT
>NC_068981.1:33335996-33340989 GCF_001194135.2 Octopus bimaculoides
GTGTTTGCATGTCTGTGTCTGTCCCCCCAACATCGCTTGACAACCGATGCTGGTGTGTTTATGTCCCCGTAACTTAGCGGTTCGGCAAAAGAGACCGATAGAATAAGTACTAGGCTTCCAAAGAATAAGTCCTGGGGTCGATCTGCTCGACTAAAGGCGGTGCTCCAGCATGGCCACAGTCAAAAGACTGGAACAAGTAAAAGAGTAAAAATAGTAAAAGAGTATTTGCTTTTAAGAGACAATATAAACTGTTTAATATATTAAACAATGAATTTTCAGAAATATTTAATAACAGTTTCGTGCTTGCACAGCCACTGTTCTCTTAATGGGACATCGCATTGTGCATGACATGTGACATAGTCTATGAAGCTGAGTTACCTGGTACTTTCAATATGACTCATAAGGTATGTTCATGATGCTACAAGCATCCAGTATATAAGCAATATAACAGTGTAATAATGATTAGTATAATTGTTCAATCAGCAAGCAATGCACGGATCAACTCCTGTCAGATATTACCACACTTTTCTTTTTGCCCTCTGTTTGCATAGTAGTTGATATTGATTTGTATAAAAATCCTAACAATTGATATGTACATACATATAAGCATGCACACACACATTCATAGATACATATATTCACATATTGAAGCATACATATGATGCAAAAACACTCAGTGGATGATGAAGCACGAAGTAATGAATGATACAAAGTGTGTTCATTGGTGAGGTGATAACAGTTGAAGAGACAAAGGATAGACAAAGCTCACTGGTGAATCAGTAAACACAAAATGACATCTTTCAAATGTTTAGAATATTCAGCAGAAGTAGTTAATCACTCCTATGGTACCTATATAGCAACAGTAAAGGCATGGTGGCCAGGGTAAGGACAGGGTGAAAGAAATTTAAGGAGCTATTACTTCTGTTCGCAACAAAAGGTTTCTGTTTCCAAGTGAACAGCTAACTATAAGACACTTTTGCATGAAGTGTGATGTTGCTTAGTAGAAGGAGATGGATGGTGAATATAGAGAATGTGCAAAGGTTGGAAACAAATGAGATGTATGTGCTGTGATGCATTTTTAATATCAGCTTGCATGAATTATGGAACACAGATAAGTTGTGAGAAAAAAATGGGTATCAGAGAAATCAGCAGTGATGTGCAAGAAAGAAGACCACACTGGCATGGAAAAACCAATGTGTCTGACGGATGGTAAGTGGGTGGGGAAGTAAAAAACAATCTAAGTGAAAGAAGCTTGCAGAAGAAGAAAAATGAAGAAGACATGAGATGAAGAGGTGAAAAACTCATCTCAGAATGCTGATCCTCACAAACAACTGAAGTACTCAATATGCTTGAAAACAGCATCCAAATTTACCTGGACTCACATCCTATGTTAAGAAAAGAGGATACATTGGATATGGGGCTGTAAATACTATATACCAGGAAATATGGGGTGGTCCCAATTAGAATCCCTTTGATCATAGAAATATTGACCAAGATCCGCAAGAACTAAACAACAATAACAGCAACAACAAGATGAAATTTTGATTTGTAGCATAGGTAAGGTATAAGATCAAAAATTTTGGAGAATAGGTATAAATGAATAAATCAACCACAGAACTTGATGGGCATAATTTTATTGATCTCAAAAAGATGTAAAGCAAAGCCAAACTCAGTGAGATTTGAACTGAGAAAGGGTGTAATACCACATGGCATACTGTCTGGTGATTTACCATTTCTACTATCCACCACCTTTGTTGTATGAGAAAATGAAGTCAAGCCTATTATACAGAGGAGAAAAACTAAAATTATGGAGAAGTTATATATTCAATCGCTGCAGATAATCACAAGCAAGTTATGTGTTAATGTATTCCCCCTTCTCTATGATAAAATGATTAGTTTACAACATCTGAAAAAGATGCTGTCCCTGAAAACATTTATGATATGTAAATAAAGAAATAAATACCAACGCTTGCATTGATATTTCATAAAATTACAATTGCTAACATTTCTATTCTCCATAAAGATGATTTAAACAGCAGGGGGTTCGGGGTGATGAGGCATCTATTCTATTGTCTGAAAACTCATTATTAGTTGAACTCTTGCCTTTGGTATTGTGTACATCTTCACTTCTTCATCTTTTTTTTTTTTTTAAGTAATGTTAGTAGAAGCACTCCCACTTCATGGTTGGATAATTAGAATGAAGGTCAAGCCAACTTTGAAGCTCATGCTCTACAAACTCATGTAGATATTCAACTTTGTTGAACCCTCTAACTGATAAAAGCATGAAAAAATATTTATATATATATATATATATATATATATGTGTGTGTATATATATATGTATGTATGCATGTATGCATAAATATTTATATATACATGTATATGCATATATATATGTGTTTGTGTGTATATGTCATCTCTCTCTCTCTCTCTCTCTCACACACACACACACACACTCCCTCTCATATATATATATATATATTTATGTGTGTGTATTTATATATATATGAAATATAACCCATGCCAGCATGGAAGGCAGACGTTAAACGATGATGATGACATGTGTGCGTGCACATACACACACACACACACATATATATTCTTATCAATTTAGGCCATTGATAAGAAGGGAGAAGCAATGTAGTGTCTAACAGTATATAAAGAACAATCTAAAACTATAAAATATATTGTTTATTGTAACTGAAATAAAGATGAAAGTGATGCTGTATAAAGAGATAACTTCAAATGGCTGGTTCTTTTTTTTTAATAGTGAATTTATAAAACTGTCTTTGATAGAGAGCTGCAGTTAAGCACTAAATACAAATTAGAAACAATCGTTAGCATAAAGATATGAAATGGAAGTGAAGAGCAATATGTAAAATAAACATCGATGATTTGTTTGAGGAAAAATAAACATTATATATGTGAGTGACTATTAAATAAAAAAAAAATACATGTATTTTTTTTTTTCAAGAAGTAGTATAGATTCTTTGATATATTAAGTGATGGAAGTTTAGGGATATTTAATATCAGAAAATTTCTTAGATATATTGAATGTTTTCCCACTGGTTTGTAATTATATACATGTTAAAAAAAATGTTCATTTAAAAAGCAAATATCTCTTTTAAAGGACAGGTGGAAATGTTGTGAAGTGGTAAGGATGATGAGTAACATTGATTTTGATAATTTCTACACAGACTGTTCAAAGCATTGGTTCCCTACTGACAGAAAAGAAGTTAGAACTATAGTCAAACATTCATGGAAAAGATACTTATTTGTTAATGCAGGATTCGACAATTTATTCATACAAAGAAAAGATAACAGATTTCGAAGAATTGATTTTGAAATTACATTAACTTGTATGTTAGAAGTCTATAATGTTATAAATATAAGAAAGTGAGGAACAGACATATATGCATAATGATAATAATCATCCTCATTATTATCATCGTCATCATTGTTTTAAGATCTACTTTTTCATGCTTGCATGGGTTGAAGTGAATTTTTTGAAATGGATTTTCTGTAGCCAGATACTTTACCTGTTACCAACCCTCACTTGTTTTCGAGTAAGGTAACATTTCCCCATGACCAGACATATTTTCACAGGAATCAAAGGATACCATTTGCATGACAGTGACACTCATTTACAGCTAACATGCAATGTCAAGGCAAGAGACAGTAACACACATATACATATCTATATATATGAATGGCAATTTCTGTCTGTCTGCCTGTCTGTTACCATCTTAGTGCCTAAACCAGCAAACCAATGTTCACAAAACTTTACATATATGTTACACTAACATCCAGTTCAATAATAGGCTAATTGGATTTCAATAAAAATTTATAATGTGCTCCCATTGGGTGAATTATGTGATAAAACGAGAAGGTTGCAAAAAGTATTAGTCTGAGGTAAAGGTAGTAACAGAGAGAGGGGGATTTATATCAGTGAAGGCAAGAACAGCAGTGGCAATGAGATGGTATATACACACGACACTGCATACATACTTTCGTAAATACTTTCGTAAATACATAGATACAATACACTCACATACTTAGAAAGGGGAGTGTAAGGAATATGTAGCTTTAAGGAGTGAGGGGTACGTGGCTTTACTGCACTCCATTACAAAGAAACACTTGCACACAGACACACACACACACACACATACATACATACATGTATGTACATACATACATACATACATGTCTACTATACACCATTTTAAACTCGTGATTACCTGTGTGTACGTTTGTAAACGTGTGTGTGTATGCACGTGGCCATGTGTGTGTGTATGCGCGTGGCCATGTGTGTGTGTATGCGCGTGGCCATGTGTGTGTGTGTGTGACGTCCTATAACTGTCTGTCTCTACTTTTGTAGGGTCTTCCCTGTTGCTATCACATATTGCAAAATTTTAAAATTACATCAAAATTTCCAAATTTGGTATATTGAAATACTTTTTCGCGTTAAATCCAATTTTGTTATTTATTTGGTCCAGAAAAGTTGCAGAAAACTGTTACTGGAGTTTAAAGCTTAATCAATTTTTACCTAATCAGAAAATAGGATTTGGAAGCTGGCATTTTCTGCATGATAGCTAACATTTTCTGCATGATAGCTGTCTATCATGAAATGAAAGCAAAATCATTAGGGGAGGAATTTTTATTAAACAAATAAAAGCAAAGTATTATGACGACCAAAGTTGTAAGAACTTCTGAAGTTTTAATGAATTAAGACGTGTGAAATGGTTGAACAGACATGTAAATAATTTAAAAAGGAAAAAAAAATCCTCAAGAAAGTCTTTTGGCGAAAAATTGCACAAATCTGTCCTGATCAAGAGGTCTATCTCTTGGGGAAGGCAGGCTCTGATATGGAATAAATGAAAATTTATATGAGAAATTCTATTGTAAAAATTATCTGGCAATGACGGGCTATTCAGCTAGTATTTATATATATCTATATCTGTATATATATATATATATATATATATATATATAT
>NC_068981.1:33341779-33342257 GCF_001194135.2 Octopus bimaculoides
TATATATATATATATATATATATATATATATATATATATATTGCTGCAAATCATCACGTGACATTATTTCTCAAACTTTTTCATTAAACATATACGGTTTCTTTAAAATGAATTTCTTTCTTATGAATCATCAGGCACACACTGCATTTTGAGTTATAGGAAGGAAATTTAGTTAAAATAAATTATGTACTCTATCACATGTTTGGAGGTGCATAGTCATTTATTTGATAAAAATCAAGATTTGAAGATATTTAGTACATGATGTGTGTGTGTGCGCACGCGTATACACACACACATACACACACAGTCCAATTAATGCTAAGCAGGCTGAAACTTGAAAGTCACTGTCAACACTATTCTTGTTAAAGAATGAATATGCATTCCTTCAGTTTAATGTAAAATTGTTATAATCATGAATTTACATAAAAACTAACATTCATATATATATATGTATACACACACACACTCGCACATAACC
>NC_068981.1:33342267-33373437 GCF_001194135.2 Octopus bimaculoides
ATATATATATGTATACACACACACACTCACACATAACCTATGGAACATATTTCAAGTAATAATTACCAATACATTTAATGTTTATATTTATGAGCATGAAAAACATTAAAGTATATGATACACAATTGCGGAGGTATTATAGTTTAATGTATTTTTTTATATATATATTAGTAATTAGATCATTAACTATGTTCTATAAATTCACATAGATACTTGAGAGGATATCCATGCTCCTCAATGAACTCAAAATAGGGGATAATTGAGAAAAGCTACTAAATAGCTTAATGTCCATTCACATATCTGTGTGAAATCATACTATGAATTTAAAGGAGTTAGTTATTCATACACAAGGTAGTTACTGTTTCTATATTGATGAATGCCTTGATGCCACCACATTCATTAGATGACACAATAGCCTCAGTTCTTAAACCAGTTTGCTTCACATTGATCTAGACTTCATTTCTATCATATCTAACCTCTTCATCAGCTTCTTAGATATCACCATCACCATCACTACCAATAGTTTCAGCTATCCACTTACATCCATTACAAGCACACTGGCTCCTACTCTTATCCTCACTGTTTCTCCAATCTGATCTGAGGCTACAGTAAAAGGCATTTGTCCAAAATGCTATGCAGTGGAATCAAACCCTGAATATCTTGGTTTTAAAGCAAACTTCTAACTAACTAGCCATACACCCATACAGACAAATATAGGCATATATGCATACAGGCACCTGAACAGATACTTACACATACATTAACACATACATTTATAAATATATACACACATACACATATGTATGCACACATATTCCTATATATATAGGTATATATATCATATATATATATATATATATATATAGATGATAGATTTACCTGTAGTTGCCACAACTCTAGCACATCTGGGCACCTCAGATTGTAACACTGTACTGGTAAAACTGAATGTTCCTGTCTACCAGGACAAGCCATACAAGAGAAAATAGGATGTTAACACAATGTAGTGAGTCAAGAAATTTTTGTTAACTAAAGATCACATCCAAAATGAGGAAAAAAGAAAATAATTATCTTAATAATTCATTCTAGTCAAGAAGGACAGAGGAGGCAACTCATAATTAAAATTAACTGAAATGAATTAAAAGCAGAATGCCATGTGGATTAGGTTAGAGGAAAGACATATATATGAGCTAAAACTAGTCCTACAAAAGAGCAAACTTTCAAGACATGCATCAACACCTTAAATTAATTCTTCACGGTAAAAAAATCCAAAGATTCTTCAAGGTAAAAAAATCCTAAAATTCTTCAAGGTAAAGAATCATAAGAAGTCAGGTGAAAAGAACGGTTTTATGACAAATACAGAAAAGTCTCCAGAAGGAAAGATCATCTACTTTAATAGAAGAAGAGTAATACGGTAAAAGAACATCAGAAAATTGTTGGAACCAAGCAGAATCAAGGAAGGAAAGGCAAGACTGAGAAAAGATCTGATGACAATATTAACAGCAAGAATTAGCAAAGCAACATATATACTGTCTCTGGAAAAACAGGTTCTCAACCATATTCTTATCACTGAACATAATGTAACTACATGTTGAACAGCCAAAAGCAAAAGCCATTATCATCTACTAAGTATTTCTAGAAATGTATCACACATAACTTGAGGATAACCAATCACTAAACATTAGGCAATCTGATTCAGTGTTGTATCTTCTGATATAGTGCTATATGTTTTGATGTAATATTGTATCATCAGATATAATGGTGTATCTCCTTATAAAATATTGTATTTTCTGGTCTTATGCTATATTTTTAAAAATATTACCGAAAGTGGGCACCAGTTTTGATCATCAAAATCCAGTTAAAGATTTGAAGAAATACCACAAAGAATTAGCTAACCCTCTATATCATTCATCTCACCTCTCCTTTATTTGTGACACTCTCAGATCAATAGAAGATTGCCTCTGTGATACTTATACACAGGAGAGATTTCAGAGTTGATTCATCAAACTAATAACCAATATCATTATCAAAGTAATGGAAGCAGCAGTCAATAAATAAAGAACAACAAGGCTTCTTGCTTAAAAACCAATTTATTTCTAGAAAGCAATTTGGCTTCTGACCAAACCAAAATATAGTAGATCCCATTACCATTTCTCAAACCTGGAACATTTACCAAGACAAAAGTAAAAAAATATGTAACATAGCCCTAGCTATCAAAGATGTTTTTGACAGAGTCTGATACAATAGATTATGGGCCAAACTAAAATCCAAAGTCATATGCAGGCAGCAGCTAAAGTGATTACAAAACTTTTTAGTAGGATGTATGCTAAAGTTCCTATTTTAGGTCACATCTTTGGTATGTCCTCTATCAATAGACAAGGCTTGCAAAGTTCAACACTTGGTTTCTGTTCTCAGTTTCCATACATGATCTGGTCAATGCCTGTGAAAATCAACAGTACTTTTACACTAAATATTCCATGCTGTTAGCACCAAAATGGCCATCAAGTAAAAATGAGGTGACAGTAAAGCTTTGTTAAGCTATACGCAAACAAACTAGTGGAAACGAGAATACATTTATCAAAGGTTTATTACTTTATGTACATCAGGGCTTAAGTCACCAGTTATTTCTGTTTAGTTCCTTCAGATTCGTTTCACACCCACTATTGACATTCTTTTTGTTTTCCTTCCCCTACTGGAAGTCCCTTTTGTTTTTTCTGCAGACCAATTTCCTAACTAGCCTGCAGTGAAGTTTCTGTCTACAGTTCGTCTGTCACGAATCCTGCCCTACATAGCTCCCTACCAGAACTGTTGACAGTCATTGGAAACAGGAAGGTGTTTTAATTGTCCTGCCTATGCGTGTGGTTACTCGGTTCTTTGGTGACTGTTCCTTGTCAAGGGTTGGTGTGATCTGTCTAGGATGGCCCCTGTTTGGTGGCTGGGCCACCTGAATGGGGCTGTCAATATCGAGATGGGCTGGTTTCAATCTATTGATGGAGACTGTGTCTTGTCGTCCACCAATTAGGAGTTGGAATGTTTTATCTCCCGGATGTATGACTTGATATGGACCATCATGGAGTTGTCCATATTTGTTTCATTTCTCTGTTTTGTGCGTTTGTGCATCCGTAGATTTCTACCACACACACACATAGCCAATAATTAAAAAAGTTCAAACGGGGAATTATTCCATTCAATATCATGTTTACTATAGAGATTATGTAACAAATCATACTTTACACTTCTATATTTAACTGTGCGTGTATATTATTTATTTCTCCTTCTGGTGTCTTCTGCCTTTCTATTAGAAACGTTTACCTGGGTATTTACTTAAACTGAATGAAAGATCGTATGCAACAGATAAATCATCTTAATAACATATTTCTGTGTACCAGACCTTTAGCTGTTATTTTTAGCATACCGAGTTTTCTGGTGAGGGTTTCATTTGCCTTCATTGCCCGTTTGTTGCTTCAGTAGAAATCTACAGACCCACAAATGCACAAAACAGAGAAACTGAAACAAATGTGGACGACTTGTTCCGATACACCTCCGAGTGGGGAACAGTTCTCAAAAATAACCCCTAATTGTTTTCCCGCAAAATTCCTGTGTTCTCGGAATCTACATAGTCCGAAGTATATTTGTAGGGAATTTCATTAAAAAATATCCATTTTCTTGAAAGTGGACGCCAGTGAATTTTCTGAAATTCCCCACTCCACCCCCTCCTACAACACTTTTCCCCACAAGTTTGGTATATTCGGAATCTACATGATATAACACATATTCGTAGAAAATTGCATTAAAAATATCCATTTTTCTGAAAGTTATGATCATCCAAAGTCGGGGGTGGGGGCAGAAATCTGTAGTTACACCAATATTGAATACTTGGCTAACTCAACACATTCAGAATGAATGCTCACACTACACCATAGGTCATGGAGTAGAGGCTGCCAAAAATCTTGCTATCAACAACTTATATATATCACAAACAGGTTACTGCAACAATGATACTCCTTAAAATGCCTACAAACTACAGGCCACGTGAAATGAAATATTGGTAAATACCAATATATGAAAGAAATAGGTGTGTTGTTGTATAAGAGTTCACACCTGTACACCCGCTTTAAATGCATGATCTCAAATCCCATAGACTCGATAAACATTTTAGATCACAGCTCATAGCTATTAATAAATTGTACAAACCTCTGGAAGTTACAATTGAAATCATCACAGTGAAGAGAATATATACTTTCAATAGCCAAGTGCACAAACACCACATTACTTTCAGCCTCAGTGATACAGTAAACTACTGGTTGAATTATTCTTTTTGATCAAATCACTATCAATTCCATTGCTCATGTATGGTTCTAATTTCAAATTAGATATATGCCACATATCATAATTGTGTGTTTGTGCGTATGTATTGGATACACCCAGCATTTTTGTATGTACACATATATACATATTTATATATCATTATTGTTGTTACATTCATTTTTCCATACAAGCATAGCTCCATATGTATGTATGTGTGTGTGTACGTTATATATATATGCACAAATATATCTAGTTTATGTATACACACATGCATGTATCCTCATACATACCACATAAATGATCACGTATATTCCTTTATACACACATTCACCATTAAAAATCAATAATTTTTTATAAAACATTTCAACAAAAAATCCTATTTATACATAAAGTAGGCCAAAAAAAAAATACACCGAAATATTTTTAAATTCTATAAAAATTAATCAAATCAAAAGACAAAAGAATAAATAATAAAAGAAAATCATCCTATAACAGAAAATATTTCTAAAAAATTGTAGTTTGAGAAAAAAATAATAAAAAAGGCAATATGAACAATCTTTAGGTAAATAGGATACATGATCAATGTTCTCTTAATTTTATTTCCTTATTCATGCATGGAAATGAATTTTATCATGTATAAATATATTGATGTAGCATATATATATATACGTCTATGTAAATTCTGATGGCGTCCATAACATTTGCAATTGCTTATTGATATCATTAACTATGTGCAAGGTTTTAATAAATCAATGCCAGTCAACCTGTAATTCTGGTGTCAGTACAGGAATTATTAAGGATGCAAATTTAATGTCATGTCAACTGATTATTAATTAATTAACAACAATTACCAATATTGTTATTAATGCCTTCATTAAGCCATGGTAATCCATAGGATTAGTACTTAACTTGTACCTATGTAGTATTGTTCTTTTTTTGTTTTGTTTAACTCTAGGCCAACCCTGTTCAAGTTATGACCATCCTGTCCTTCTTTAAAAGTAGTGTATACATTATCCAACATGGTAAAGTGCGAATGGAGAAGATATGGTTGATATTTCTAGCATTTTGAACAATCCCATATATGGTTGTTTGAAACCTCCTCATTAGTTTTTTTTTTCTCTGATTAGATATACAGTAATACCTCACTTTACAAGGACCCTCTTTACAAGAGCCCAGGTTTATGAGTTTTATTTTATAATAAATATAAAAAGGTTAAACAGCCATTTTGTGTATGTGGCAACATTGGTTCTGATGCATCTGCACAGTGACAGAGTAAAATGACAGCATAAAATTTCATTATTACTATGGGAAATCATTGCTCTGCTTTACACATCTTTGTTTTACGAGTGATCTCCAGGAACCAATTAACTCATATATCAAGGCTTTACTGTAATAGTTTCAAATTTTTGGCATAAGGTCAACAATTTCAGAATTTGACTAGTACATATTTTATTGACCCTGCAAAGGATGAAAGGCAAAGTTGACCTCAGCAGCATTTGCAATCAGGACATAAAGGGCTGGAAGAAATGCTGTTAGGCATTTTGTTTGGTGTGGTAATGATTCTGCCAGTTTGCTGCCTTCTATTTCAATACAATAAAAGTCTAACACAGGCAAAGTTTTTCAGAGACACTTTGTGCCTACACTCAGTCTGGTGTAGTACACATTTGGATATTTAGCCCTCTGCTAATACTAATAATTATTATAAAATGTTAAATGATTTCCTTCCAAAAACAGAAATAGCATGATTTGATAAATAGAAACAGAAATGGTAGGGTGAAGGTTTGAATGTGTTTGATCATAAGGGCTGCTTGATGAGGGTTGACTTGAGGCGGATCACCACTGGGAATGTAGTAAGATTTGAAACTTAGGAGTTGAATATCAACACATAATGTACTGTCACTGCACCTCCTCATTGAAATCAAGAACAAGAACCAATCACAAAACCATTATTTAGAGAATGATGATGATGATGATGATGATGATGATGATGATGATGATGATGATGATGATGATGATGATGATGATGAAAGCTTCTTTTCAGTTGCTTAATCTGCTAAAAATAACTGCCAAACTCCCTTACATTACATCTTGCGATCTTTAAAAGGTAAGGATATATTAGAAAATGTAGTTATATATATATCCTAAAAAAAATAGGATGACATAGCTGCAATGACTGTTGATAGGTCTGTTCAATCGAGACTGACTTGGTGCTAAACAACAGCAACAAATCCTTCACTCTAGTTACATATGTTCTGATTCACACAATGTTATGGATGATAATTAGAATGGCCACATCACCCACTATCAAAATACTGATGATAATTCTTCCTTCAACATTTTCAGATAATTAAGTAGATACACCATTCAACTCATGTTGGCTAAGTCAGATCTCAGACTAAATAAATATTACTTATATCTTGACTACTAAATCAATTTCTTGTTACAAGTTTATGCTAGCATTAATTATCTTTTTCTCTAAGGCAGTGAGCTGGCAGAATCTTTTCAGCACCTGACAAGATACTCAGCTGCTGGTCTTCCAGCTCTTCACATTTTGCATTCAAATGCTGCTAAGGTCAACTTTGCATTTCAGGGTTAATAAAATAAAGTATCAACTGAGCACTGGGGTTGATGTAATTGACTTTTCTTTCCCTTGAAAATTGCTGGCCTTGTGCCAAATCTGGAAGAATTATCTGTTTCTCTCTAATTAATAGCATATAAACATAGATTATAAATTTCAGATTTTTACATGAGTGTTTACTTGAAAATTAAGCACATTTTTTATCAGTTTAGTCAATCCCTCCTAATATATTGATCTTTCTAATACAGGCATAAGGCTACAGGTTTTTAAAAGGGAGTGTGAATTTTATTAACCTTTGGACCTTACTGAGTATCAACTTCAGTCTAAAAAGGGATGCAACTAAATTTTACACCATGTTTTGTCCAATGTTCTTCCACCAATTTTGTCATCCAACAGGTCACCCAGTTTACCACTGCCACCACCACCTGGCCCTTGGGTAACCTCAATGGTCTACTCTGTTGCAAGTATTTAGACTTGGTATCCAGTCTGAAAATAACTGAAACATTTTGATGTTTTATTTTCTACATGAAAGTGTAGTTTCTTTCCCCTTTATCCCAGTCTCAGACACCCAGTAACTTATGGACATTCTGCATGTTCTTCTCTGACTAAACCATAAAATAGAAATCTCTAAGAAAAAAAGGCACTAATTATCTGCTATTGTTTATTTTAAAAGGCAATTCATTGGGGAACACCTCATAGACAATGGCAAGATAAAACACCTGGCTATAAAACTAGGTGCTCAGTAAATCTAATAACATCTAGGTAAAATATAACAATGTATAACAGATGCTGCAATCAATAGAAGTCTCATAAATTATATTTTAATTACCATAACTATGGTAGCAGCAGAAGGAGTCATTATAATTAGTTAACTAATTCACTGTCACGTCTGAAGATGCAAGTGTTTCCATGAACACTGATCAAAGTTGTAGCCTATAACTATGAATGTATAAATGATAACCTTATTCAGATGTATACAACTGGCCAATCGTTGCAGCATTAGTAATAACAAAGAAATACTTAATACTATTTGCAATATTGATTTATATTACTTAACTATTAAGTTATGTCTGCAGGAATAGGAGCTCTAGTCAATCACATCAATCCAGTATATTACTGATACCTGTGCAGTGCAGTACTTAAAGTGAGTCTGCATCCCAGCATTATAATTAGATACATTTGAACATCAGCTACTAAAATAGTTGTCATGCATTACAATGGCACAAAGAGTGTAGAAAATGTAAAAATAATATTCTCCAATTATTAATTATAGGCGCAGGAGTGGCTGTGTGGTAAGTAGCTTGCTTATCAACCACATGGTTCCGGGTTCAGTCCCACTGCGGGGCATCTTGGGCAAGTGTCTTCTACTATAGCTTCGGGCTGACCAAAGCCTTGTGAGTGGATTTGGTAGACGGAAACTGAAAGAAGCCCGTCGTATATATGTATATATATATATATGTGTGTGTGTGCGTGTGTGTGTGTGTGTGTTTGTGTGTCTCTGTTTGTCCCCCTAGCATTGCTTGACAAACGATGCGGTGTGTTTATGTCCCCGTCACTTAGAGTTTCAGCAAAAAGAGACCGATAGAATAAGTACTAGGCTTACAATGAATATGTCCCGGGGTCGACTTGCTCGACTAAAGGCGGTGCTCCAGCATGGCCGCAGTCAAATGACTGAAACAAGTAAAAGAGTAAAAGAGTAAGTTAGATTACTAACACACATGTAACAAAATATATATAAGAAGGCACATGGCTTAGTGGTTAGGGTATTTGGCTCATGATTGTAAGGTCAGGAGTTTGATACCTGGAAGTGAGTTGTGTTGTTGAGCAAAACACTTTATTTCATGTTGCTCCAGTCCACTCAGCTGGCAAAAATGAGCTGTACCAGCAATTCAAAGGACCAGCCTTGTCACATTCTGTGTCATGCTAAATCTCCCTGAGAACTACATTAAGAGTATGTGTGTCTGTGGAGTGCTCAGCCATTTGCACATTAATTTCACAAGTAGACCGTTCCAGTGATCGGATCAACTGGGACTCTAGTCATTGTAACGATGGAGCACCAGTTCATGATAATATATATTGTTTTTTTTCATTAATGAGTTAAGAGAATACAAGCAATGCCCGTGATCTTTGTAAAATTTCCCAGAGTTGAGAGACTGATGTGTTTGATGTTCATCTTAAAGTCCTGTAGTCAAATGATAACAAGAAATAAATAATGAAATGAGGAAGATCATTTGAGATGGTTATTATTCTAGGAAAGAAGGATTCAGAAAAATGCTTAACATTGAATCTAAGAGTTACAGAAGGGTTACTGAGAAGAGGAAATGTGTATCATGTAGGTTTTGACAGAGATGCTATGATAGTTAACTAGTTCAGATGTGCAGCGGTACAACTGTAAGCTAATTATTGTAGTATATTGATGAGTGAGCCTTTGCCAAACAGTTGAATGTAACAGTCATTGCACCTCTGGATAGGCAGACAATACATTCTTGTCACAGACATGGTTGAAGGTTTTACTGATGTCAAATGCTTTTGCATTTGTGACTATCATCTGGCAGGCGTTGTAGCAGAGAGCAAATATCTTTCAGTTGGTGCTGATTCATAATTTCCTTCAGGCTGCTATAAACAGTATTTTTTAACAGTACTGCTGTAGTAATCCCACTCGGAGATTTGAGGATTGTGAACTTTGATTGTATGAGGAATATGAAGAGACATACCTCAAAGACTGAATTTAAACGTCTACTTAATTGTTTTGCATGGGTCAGAGTGAATCACTTTTGTTGCCAACAGCGATTATCATAGAATTTGAAGAACTCTGATCATTTAGCTGACACATACAAATAAGAATACATAATATACCATAATTACACTTGCATACATAATTCTAGACATAACATATATAAATATATATACATACATTCAAATACATGCAATAATAAATACAGACACACACACAAAAACATACATACACATAATATATAAATATAAACTGACACATGCACACACATCTTAGATCAAATCCCTAAAGGTTCAACTTTCCAACCTCTTCTAGCAATCAATAAAATAAAGAACTAGGTAAGCATTATTAGATTCATAGATTCAGTTCAATCGACTCTACAACTCCTATACAAATTTGTGGCCTTCTGCTAATACGATAAATCAATATTTCCTTTAATTGTTATCTAATGTGAATTATAGTTGGAAAAAAAGAGAGAAAAGGCAATGATAATTCTTTACCGTGGTTTGTATAATAAATATACTTCATATAATAATTCATAGTGTAATAACACACACTTCATAATGTAATAATACTAATATTTCATGGTATAACACACATACACATTATATTGTAATAATACTAATACAAAAAAAAAAAAAAGAAGCACTCCGATGGTTATGACAACAAGGGTCCCAGCAGATATGATCAACAGAACAGTCTGCTTGTGAAATTAACGTGCAAGTGGTTGAGCACTCCATGGACATGTGTACCCTTAATGCAGTTCTCAGGGAGATTCAGCATGACACAGAGTGTGACAAGGTTGACCCTTTGAAATACAGGTACTACTCATTTTTGCCAGCTGATTGGACTGGAGCAATGTGGAAATAAAGTGTCTTGCTCAAGGACACAATGCATCGCTGGGAATTGAGCTCGTGACCTTACGATCGTGAGCAGAATATCCCAACCACTAAGCCATGTGCTTTCACTAATACTTCATGGTGTAATAACACACATACACTTTATATTGTAATAATACTAGTACTTCAGGATGTAATAACACGTACACTTCATGGTGTAATATAACACACATACATTCTGTATTGTAATAATACTAATATTTCCTGGTGTAATAACACCCATAACTTTATATTGTAATAATAATAATACTTCATGATGTAATAACACACATACATTTCATGTTGTAATACTAATATTTCATGGTGTAAGAACATACATACATTCTATATTGCAATAATACTAATACTTCATGGTGTAATAACACAAATATTTTAAACTGTAATGATAGTAATGCTTCACAATGTATTGATACTAATTTTTCATGGTGTAATAACCACACATACTTCATAGTGTAATGATACATATTTCATATTGTAAAGATACTAATAGTTTTAGTGTAATAACCCATGTTCTTCATAGGTATAATGACACATATTTCATATTATATGATGTTTATACCGTATAATGATACATATGCTTCATATTATAATGATTATAATGATATACATCCTTCATAAACACTTTGCATGTAAAAATCTAAATATTTATTCCAACAGGCCTTAATTTATTTGGCTGTAGATTGTGTACTGAACATTCTATGAAAAATTTACCTGTAATAGTGTGGTGCTTTATCTGTAGAAAAACCTAAGTCTCATTAATGTAAAGATATCAAGACAGGAGTTTAATACCAGACATGTGGCTCAAGAGTGAACTAAGGATGTAGTTCATTATAGAATTAATATCAGAAAATGTTATAAAAAAGATATTTTAATTGCAGTAAGCGTGAAGCAAAATAAGCTAAAAAAAAAAAAAAACAATTCCCAAATAGATTTTTCTATCGTAAGGATATTTTAATAATGGGTTAGTGGGGAGTCAATAATGATAAATATAATAAAAGTAAAATGTGTAATGAGTGGTAACCAAGCTAAGTATTGAAAAGCAAGCATTCAATCAATGATTGTAATGTGTCTTCAAAGAAACACTCATGCCATACAGAGGAGAGGTTATTGTTTAATTGCTCACTTTTTTCTCTACCTCTGTTGAATATTGTATATGTGTATAAATATGTATGTATGTATGTATAAGGGTACTTAGGAAACAGTGACCCATTAACATGGAAATCAGTTCAACTTTAGACTTACTTTCATGATTCAGATGAAGCATACTAAGAAATTTGGGACAGATTCTTAGAGATCTCACAAATGCTTTTGTTTGAAAAAATCGACAAAATTAGACTAAGTAAAAAATAGAGCATGCAATTAGAGAAAAGGAAGAACCATGGTAAAGGGGAAAAAAGCAATTTCCTTAAAGGTAAATAATGGACTGAAAAACACCATAGTAGAGGCTATAGAGGAAAAGAGAAAGAGATAAACTCCATACCAAAAACGTTGATGCAGAGACTGAATCATTTGCTTTTCAAAATTTCTACACTAGTTAGTATTCTCATTTCCCTATATCACTGCCCAACACTCCAACTCTCCTCACACTCTTAAACTCTTTCTCATATCCAAACCTAGACTTTAGTATCTCTGACCCTGTTAGATTGTCTGACCACTGTTTAATCAAAGAAACACTCCCTCATATCTTCCAACTGCAATGACCCTTGCCCCAATCACCCCAAACACTCTACTTGTTCTAGTAAGCTAACAGGCTGGAACAATGCCAGTTCACTACTCACTACCCATAGTAGCAAATGTGCTTTACTTCCGACCCATCAGTGATCATTAAGCATATGATCAATAACTTCCTCCTAGAGATGCCTCTCCACATCATTCATACAACCACCACCCCCAACTCCAAAACCTGCAAGTATTTTGCTTGCAGTCATGTTGCAGCAGAACAAATGCAGAATGCTATTTACAACACAACTAGAAGATATTTACCCACAACTATAATGGAAGACATTCATCAGAAAAGTAAAGGACACTTTTGTATATTACATACAATAGGCACAGGAGTGGCTGTGTGGTAAGTAGCTTGCTTACCAACCACATGGTTCCGGGTTCAGTCCTACTGCATGGCACCTTGGGCAAGTGTTTTCTACTATAGCCTCGGGCCAACCAATGCCTTGTGAGTGCATTTTGATAGACGGAAACTGAAAGAAATCCTTCATATATATGTATATATATATATATATTTGTATGTGTATGTATATGTTTGTGTGTTTACGTCCCCGTAACTTAGCGGTTCGGCATAAGAGAGACTGATAGAATAAGTACTAGGCTTCCAAAGAATAAGTCCTGGGGGCGATTTGCTCGACTAAAAGCGGTGCTCCAGCATGGCCGCAGTCAAATGACTGAAACAAGTAAAAGAGTAAAAGAGAATACAATTTCTCTTCCCCCACCAAATTGTAGTCAACAGTTTTGGTCCCCTGCAAAAAGAGACTCTCAACTGAACAGTGCAGATTCTTCCTACCAGTTACTTCTCAGCAAATATTCCTCTATAAAAAACACTTCTAACACTGGACTTCAGACGCCACCATCATCTTTGTCACTGTTGTCATCATCATCATCATTATCATTTCTTCAAGTTGTTTACATCCAAAGTTCAAATCCTGTCAAAGCCAACTTTGCCTTTTATCCCTGACGGGTTGATAAAATAGATTACCAGTCAATTATTGAGGGCTATGGAATTGACAAGCCCTTTCCCCTCAAAATTGCTCGCTTTGTGCCTAAATCAGATATCATTAGTATTATAGCAGTGCAGTAGCAAAATCAATAGAGCACTTTACAAAATGCTCTATGATATTTATTTATGTCCTTTTAGAGCTTGAGTTCAAATCCCACCAGAATCAACTAGTATTACATCTTTGATGTCATAACTGGGTCAGTGTAATCTACCTTTCAATTTGTGGCATTGTTCCAATCATCATCATCATCATCTAATGTTTGTTTTCCATGCTGGCATGGGTTGGACGGTTTGACTGGGGCTGGCATCAACCAGTGGGGGGCTGGCTTCGGTCAATGTCACGAGAAATTTTTTTTATTATTATTATTATTATTATTATTATTATTATTATTATTATTATTAATAATAATAATAATAATAATAATAATAATAATAATAATAATAATAATAATAATAATAATAATAATAATAATAATAATGTGGGGTAGAATCTTTCGTCTACTGCTACGTTCTGAGTCCAAATTCAACTTTGTCTTTCATCCTTTCAAGGTCAATAAGTTAAGTACCAGACTATCCCCACCCCCCAAAATGTCAGGCCTTGTGCCTATAGTAGAAAGGGTTATTATTATTATTTTATTGTTTTTTCACAGCTTCTAACACTGGAGATGTACTACAGTGTCAGCTGTTCACAACTAGTGAACTAAAGTAACACCCCTTATTTTTCGAGCATTATTATTATTATTATTATTATTATTATTATTATTATTATTATCATTATTATTGCAGTAAGCTGATGAGATCATTAGAGCATTGTACAACATGCTTTGCAGCAATTTTGACTTTTTACATTCTGAGTTCAAATTCCACCAAGGTTCACTTTGCCTTTCATCCTCATAGGTCAATAAAATAAGTACCAGTTGAGCACTGAGGTTGATGTAATCAATTTATCCACTTCTCTCAAAACTGTTGGTCTTGTACCAAAATTAGAAAGAAAAGATATTATTGTTGTTGCTGCTGCTGTCGGTGTTGCAGTGTTTATCCAAAACTATTTCATGTTTCATCAGTCTGTTCTAAGAATAGGACATAATTTTTTTCCCTTAATCTTCATTCAATAATATTGAGTTTGTGTTTTTTTTTTATTCTTACACAATCTCCATCCTACCCATTAGACATCAACAAAAATTAATCTTCAGAACTTTATCTAATTTGATTTAAGCAGTATGGTAGTAGTTTTCCAAGTTGATAAACCAAACATATTTATCAATGGTAGAATTAAAACCATATTGTCATATATTCTTTCAATAATAGATTACAGCTATAATTTGAAGGAAAACTAAGACTTAAAATGCAAAGGAGTCAGAGAAGAGAAAGAAATCGATGATGTTTTTTTTTCTCTCTGTTGAAATATTTAGTAGTCACTAAAAATAAAGTATTAAAAATTAACTTATAACTGCTTAGTGTTTAACACACACAAAAATAAATTAAATTAAATATGTCAGTTCAAAAGCAAAAACTGAAATGTTGAATCTAGCAGAAACAACATTAATACTGTGAGTGGTGTAAGTCCATCAAGTTTGAGGAGCAGAGAGCATTTGTATGGAAATATTATCACACATTTGTGTGCGCCAAAAGTAACAGATTGTAAGCAGAAAAAAAAACAAAACATGCTGAATGAAAATTTGATCTGTTAGAATGCTTCAATACACATAGAATCAATATGGTGATATTTAAGAGCCATTTTGCAGAAAAATTTACTCTTTATTATTTAATGGTTAAATATATTATCATTCTCATCATTTAACAACCCCATTTCCAAGTATGCATGGGTCAGACAGAATTTGTTGAGGTAGATTTTTCTGCAGCTGAATGCCCTTCTTGTCACTAACCTTCACTTATTTCCAAGAAAGGTAATATTTCTGATGGCCTGATATAAATGCTAGAAACAAAGAACACTACTTGTATGACAGTGATGCTCATTTACAAGCACGTGATGTCAAGACAAGGGTACATACAAACTCATTCATGCACACATACACATAAACTTGTATATATGAAAAGATTCTTTCAGTTTCTACCTACTAAATTCAGTCACAAAGCTTTTGGTCAGCCGGGGTCTATAGAAGGAAACACTTGCCCAAGGTGCCACACAGTGGGACTGAACCCAAGATCATATATGTGGTTAGGAAGCAAGCTTCTTAACCAAACAGCCAGACCTGAGTCAGGATACAATTTGCTGTTTTGGCATGGTTTCTATGGCCGGATTGCTTTCCTAATACCACCCATTTAACAGAGTATACCAGGAGCTTTAAAGGCACCAGTGCTTTATACATGGTACCAGCACAAGTGCTTATTATGTGGCACCAGCATGATTGCTTTTCATGTGGCACCAGCACGGATGCTTTTTATGTGATACTAGCATCAGGGCATTTTATGTGGCACCAGCATGAGGGCATTTTATGTTGCACAAACACATATATACATATCTATATATATATATGATGGGCTTCATGTAGTTTCTGTCTGCCAAATTCATTTGGCTAATCTGAGACTGTAGAAGGAGACACTTGCTCAAAGTGTCACACAATGGAACTGAATCTGAAACCGTGTGGTTGGGAAGCAGGCTTCTTAACCTCACAGCCATGACTACACCATCAATAGCAAGAAAAGTATATTTAATAGCAACAGGGAAAAAAATGATTAAATTAATGGTAGGTGAGAAATGTTTTTGTTCTGAGTTATTCATAGTTATTCAATATCATCTCCAATCATTCTACTTGATCTAGTAGTTCATCTAGAAACAGAATGATTAAGGAAGAAATTGAGAAACTATGTCAAAATTGCAAAAGGTAACACGTATTGCTGTATATGTACAGTAAACAAATAAAGGAATAGTGATTTTAAAAATAGTCTTACATCAATGTGTAGTAATTTGACTTGTTTTATATTTGTATGAGTTGAATAGATTGCCAAGAAATACTATAGTCAATAAAAAATACAACGAAAATAGAGTTCATATCTGTGTTAAGGACAATATTAAGAGAAACAGATTATAAATGATTAAAAGAAAAATAACAATAGATAACAGTATATTTTGTATACATATCAAAACATACAGGATGTATTGAATTAATGGATAAATCTGAAATCTAAAATTATTGATATGCTCAGAATCAGAGCCAAAAATCAATCAAGATATTTTTTTTAAAGTTTCCATTTCTAATATAATCGAAAAAAAATAAAATAAAATGAAATGCAAAAAAAGAAAGAAAAAAAGAGCCAGCTTATCAAAAGTAACCCATATTCTCTACACTGATAGAGTTTTTTTGCTGATTAATTTGGTATTGAGGAAAATACAACACTAAAATCTAAATATAACTTGACTAGATGTTTAATTATATATGTCTTCATCTATTTTATTAACTTTGGCTAATTTGTGAGCATTTTCAGGCAATCGTTATTAATTACTGACTTGAAATTTCAAGTAACATATTTTAACCTGTTTTTTAAATACATTATTCTAAAAATATAAGCTGTTTGGTTAAAGTTGGAAATTCTGTTATATTATCATTTCTTTGGAGTTAAGGTCCAAAAGATATGTTTGTAGCTCTTTTTGCATTTATTACAATGAACTCATAAAAACAAATTTCTCTTGTTTTCACCATTTTAGATCTAGGATAATCTCTTAAGAAGTAATTCTTACAAGTTTGCTTTTTTTTTATATTTAAAGAAGACATAAATCCCACAGTCTACAGGGTATTAGCAGGTGAAGTGAGAACAGTTCATTCTATCCCATGTACTACTACATTGCTTTCCTGGAAAATGTCCCTAGCTTTTAAGAGCCTTATATATCTATATCTATGAAGGTCATATTGTATTGACAGGACAATTATGCAAGTAGCTTGCAATTCTTTCTATTAGCAATTGATCAGAAATTAAGAAGGTTAATTACACATGAGTTTAAGCAAGTTTGAACATCTGTTGCAGTTTGATATATTTCAATGACAAAAAATGAAATATTAACTGTCACAAAGTATTGCCTAAGAATATTGCTGCTGTGAGAGGAAGATAAGAGAATATATTTAATAAATTTGAAAATTAAAAGTATTTTACTAATCCTTAATCTCTTAAGAGACAGTAATCTCCCATATTATTCTTGTATTCCATTATATTTTGTAGCTTTAATTCTCCAAAGATGGCAAAGCCTTGTCACTAAACTTTCACTCTGTTACAATGATTTATATCAAGTCACTAGCTCATTCCTAAACCACATTTTAATTTCACTAATTTCATCATTATCTTCATCATTTAATGTTCACTTTTCCACACTTGCATGGGTCAGACAGAATTTGTTGAGGTAACTTTTTAATACAACCACCACTTGTTTCTAAGCAAGGCAATATTCCCCATGGTGTGACATATATTTTACAAAAGGCAACATCACATCTATAATGATGATGATGCACATTTACAACCATCAGATGTGTAGATACATACACACACATACATATATACCAAGCTTTCAGTTTACTTACACATACACATATATATGTATGGAAGAAGTCTGTCATATATATATATGTATGACAGGCTTCTTCCAGTTTCTGTCTACCAAGCTCACTCACAAAGCTTTGGTCAGCTCAGGGCTATAGTAGAAGAGATTTGCCCAAGGTGCAAGTAGTGGGAATGAACCCACAACCACCTGGTTGGAAAGCAAGTTTCTCAACCACACAGCCATGTGTTTTCTACTATAGCTCTGGGCTAATCAATGCCTTGTGAGTGAATTTGGTACATAGAACCTGTGAGGAGGCCCACTGTGTGCGTGTGTGTGTGTGTGTGTGTGTGTGTGTGTGAGAGAGAGAGAAAGAGAGAGAGAGAGGGTGTGAGGGTGTCCCATTTTCAGAGTCAAAATTTTTCTGACTGCACCATTGTCTTGTGTGGTGCCAGTGAATGAAAAAATGAGTTATCAAATTGACAGGGCTCTAAAACCATTTTTGTGACTATACAAGCCTCCTGAAGTTGAAAAATTGGCCATTTTTATTGTGCTTGTCTAGTGTCAAATTGAAAAGTATCCATTTAATGTTTGTTTTGTAAATCTCATGCGGATCTAAATTATGCTAGAAAATTATGGTGTAAGTGTAAATCTCATTTCTAATGACTTTATAACAAGCTAAAAATCTTAAAATCTACTAGATGTTAAACAATTATGAATAAGAGAGAACAAGGGAACCCTTCACATGAACAAAAGGGTAAGGAACCTGAACTGCAGCCTCCTGAGTGGTTTGGAATGGCAGTTAAATGTATTTCAAATATTTCAGCAGGGTTTCCCATGCATAAGTGTTAAGTGAACAATGAACATCTAGTCATAATATTTCCTGTTAAAAATCAGCTGAATAGGTATGTACTGAAGATTCTTCTTATAGTACAACTTGTATTATATACTTTGAAAGTATATTCAAAAATGTATCTTGGAAAGTTGTTGTTGATTTATGATTAAAAACTATTTGACAACCATATTACATTGTGCTTGTCAGAATATCATTAAAATTAAATTAAGCACTTGCATCATAATTTTCTAGCATAATGCAGGTCCACATGAGACTTATAAAAGAAATATTAAACAGATAGATACCTTTCAATTTGACATTAGACAAGTACAATAAAAATGGACAATTTTTCAACTTCAGGAGGTTTGTGTAGTCACAGAAATAGTTTTAGAGCCTTGTCACTTTGTATAACTCATTTTTTTCATCCACTGGCTCAACACAATGGTACAGTCAGAAAAAATTTTAACTTTGAAAATGGGACGTGGCTGTGTGTTAAGATGCTTGCTTCCCAATCACATGGTTCGAGGTTCAGTCCACTACGTAGCACCCTGGGCAAGTGTCTTCAACTATAGCCTCAGGCTGACCAAAGCCTTGTGAGTGGATTTGGTAGATGGAAACTGAAAGAAGCCTGCCGTATATATGTATATATATATATATATATATATATATATATATATATATATATATATATATATATATATATATATATGTAAACGTGTGTGTATATGGTGTGTGTCTCCAGTGGCATTTCCTCCATCTTTACATTGGGTTCCTATTCCACCCAGGTCAACTTTGCCTTTCATCCTTTCAGGGTTGGTAAAATAAGTTTTGGGACTGATAAAATCAACCTACCTGCTCCCTGGATATTGCTGGCCTTGTGCCAAAATTTGAAACCATTGTTTTCTCTAATAAAGGGTCCTGCATGAAACTTTAGAATTTCTATTTTATCCCAGCAGAGAAAAATTATTTCATTTGTGAACATCATTGAACTTTGCTGACACACACCAATTAGATTCCACCAATTAACAATTATTTTGCAGTGTATTAAAATTATTTTAACATGAAATGCACTGAATAAGAAATAAAAGAACATAAGTTTCAGAGCTTCAGTTAAAAGTAAAATCCTGAGAAATATATTGGTAGAAATATATCAGAGACAAAGTACTCAAAAAAAAAGTTATATCATAAATTAACAGATATCACATTTGAAATTACTGACAGTATACATTGATTTTATTGAATAAAGAGATTATAAACTACTATGGAGATTGTTACTTAATCTGCTATCAATACAAATAATTGTGTGTGTATGTACACATCTACATACGTGTTCATATCTATGTTTATATGTGTGTATGTGTGCATGCATGTGTATCTCACACATGTATATATGTATACTTATATACATTTATTGATGGTAGATTAGGAGACAAACTGCAACATAGTTTAAAATCTATTTGTTCAAGGAAACTGATGTTAACCACATCATTATCATCATCATATATATATATATATATATATATATATGTATATAACTGGCATTCCGTCTGTTACGATGACAAGAGTTCCTGTTGATCCGATCAATGGAACAGCCAGCTTGTGAAATTAACATGCAAGTGGTGGAGCACTCCACAAACACATGTACTCTTAACGTAGTTCTCAGGGAGATTCAGCATGACACAGAATGTGACAAGGCTGGACCTTTGAAATACAGGTACAATTCATTTTTGCCAGCTGAGTGGAGTGGAGTAATGTGAAATAAAGTATCTTGCTGTGAAAAAATAACTGTTAAAATCGAACTGCATTCTTCAAAACTTGCACTAAGAATAAGGACAAGGTAAAATTACTACCTTTTATAGCAAGTTGATACAGGTAGTTTATCCCATCCCCTTCTGTCTTTTAGTTCATGCAATTGAAAAAACCGCATTATTTGGGAGATGACCTAATATATATATATATTGTTGCATTTCGGAGTAGTAGTTTTTTTTTTTTTTTGTCAAATAAACATGCACAATATATTCATTTTTCACTCTCATTTATAAATGAGTAAAGACGAATGAAGAATGAATATATAGTACATGTGTTTATTTGGCAAAAAAAAAAAAAATGACCATCCTGAAATTCAATATCTGTTTCAATGCACAACTTCACATCAGGAATCTTGCAACACAAATTCAGAAATACACACACACACACACACCCACACACATATCATCATCATCATCATCATTATTTTAAGTCCACTTTTCCTTGCTTGCACAGATTGGACAGAATTTGTTAAGGTGCATTTTTTATGGCCAGATACCCTTTTGGTCACCAACCCTAACTTATTTCCAACTAAGGTCTCCCCAAGATCAGACATGTTTACATAAAAGACTAATAATGAAGAATACTGCCTATATGATATCAAGGCAAGAAGACAAAAACACACCATATACACATACATATATACACATACATATATACACATACAACAAGCTTCTTTCAGCATCTGTCAAAAAAATCCGCTCACAAGGCTTTAGTTGAACCAGCAGACACTTGCTCAAACTACCACTCAGTGGGAATGAACCCAAAGCCATGTAATTGAGAAGCATTCTTCTTATCACAGAGCTGCATTAATATGTATATAGGTATACCTCACCCTACATTGTTAATTGGTTCCAGGAGACACGATTTAAGTCGAAAAATGACTTGAGTCGAATTAATTTGTCTCTAGGCCAGGCTAGGCCAAATTTACTTGTCTCTAGGCTAAACTGATAATAACCAATCCCAGTTCTGTACTTTATTTATGAATGCATCACTGGAACTGTAAAAATCTGTAAAACTTTCCAGAAGTTTATCATTTATATATATATATGAGCATGTCTAGATATGCAACTATATGCATGAGAATACATACATAAAACAAAACATACAAATCTGGACATATACATACATACATACATACATACATACAAACAAACAAAAATACTCTGTTTTTGATGTTGAAATTCCAATGAAGGAGACTTGGATCTAGGTTAGAAACCGGTTCTTTCTCTATTGGCAAGAAATCTTGAAATAAAATTAAATAATGACATACATACATACATACATACATACATGCATGCATGCATGCATGCATACATACATATCCATCACTGGAACTGCAAAAAATCTGTAAAACTTTCCAGAAGTTTCTCATTTAAATATGTATGAGCATGTCTAGATATGCAACTATATGCATGAGAATACATACATAAAACATAAAAATCTGCACATACATACCTACATACATACAAACAAAAATACCATGTTGTTGATGTTGAAATTCCAATAAAGGAGCCTTGGATCTAGATTAGAAACCGGTTCTTTCTCTATTGGAAACAAATCTTGAAATAAACCAAATAATGACATACACACACACACATACATACATGTATGTGAATAAATAAGAAATATTTTGAAGATATTTTTACATAGATTTTCATTTGACAGATGACAATTTTATTTCAAGGAGAAGAGATAATATGCTTTATATGAAGATTTTTTTCCTTCTGAACAACATATTTTGGATTTTATAAAAGAAACATATGTAGACAGGAAATTACAGAATAATATTGGAATCTGAAAAACAAAAAACATTAGATCTTCTTTGATAATCACTGAAATACTGACTCAACAAAATAGACTGAAGTAACATAATTTATTTCAGTAACCAGGTACAGACATAGTTGTGTGGCTTATATAAGCTTGCTTAGCATGTTGCATCAAGTTTGATTTCATTGCATAGCACATTGAGCAAATGTCTTCTGCAAAAAGCTTGGGTCACCCAAGGTCTTCTGTGAGAAATTTTGTAGAGATGAAAAATTGCTGAAGTGACTATTCCTCTTCTTATGAGGTAGACTTAATTCACCATCTGATTTAGTACCACCACCACCATGTCTAGATGGTATCATTGTTAACTGGTAAGGTAACAAGAACTATAAACTATTACATAAGTAAGCGGATTGTACTAAACGAAGAAAATAACAGGAGGAAGTTAAACGGTCCAGTGATTTTCAAAATAGATATAAGGCCAGAAAATCTAGTGGAGGATACAGTTGAGTAAAATCAACTTCAGTACCTAAATGGTACTTATTTTAACGATCATAAAATATGAAAAGGAAAGTCAGCTTCAGCAATCACAAAGCATTTAATCAGATAAGTCACTATTCTATTTCTACCACTCACCTTTCTTGAATCAAACAATTAAATTTAATGAACCAAAAGATTGATGGACTAAACAATGAAATCTAATGTAACCAAACATTAATGGAGTTAATGATGAAATTTGATTGATCAAGCTTAATGGACAAAACAATGGAATTTAATGATCCAAATAATGAAAGAAGGTTGATGCAAGAGCTGTAAAGAAGATAATACAAATTGAGTTTGTGTGAGAATGAATAACTGCAAGTTTCAGATATCTACTGAGATTATTTCAAAAGAATGTGGAGAAGAAAAAGACATTTTATAAAGCCCTATGTTCTGTAACTTAGTAAGCAATGAATAAGCTTGACATGTATTGTGAGAGAATTATTCCCACTATGCATATAGGGACTAAAAGTGGGGTGGAAATTGTATGTGTGTAGGGATTGAAAGTGTGGTGCAATTCATTGAATATTTAAAGGAATTTAAGAATCAGTTAAGTGTCTGTTAAGGTTCTGTCCTTCGCCCACTACTCTTGAGAACTGCTTTTAAAAAACACTATGAAGGTTATTTGAGGAAGTTTCTTGATATTATTTCAAAATAGATCTAGAAGCTTCAAAAGAAGCTAAATATACAAAAAGGGGCTCAAAACTCAAGTTCAATTTGGCCAAAAGTAAGAAGTAGTAACATTATACATTGTCCCTTTGATAAATATCTAAGTTTCTAGAACTGAAAAAAAAAAAAAAAAATCAAATTAATTGAACAGTAGATATCCAGATGGCTTTAGAGTGCTAATATTGACTAAATTAGATAACTATAATTTAATTTTAATCATTAAATGTCATAAAGGACTGAGGAATATTATCTGTTTGTTTAGGTTTGAATTAAATCAACTGGTTCAGGAGACATGTTAATATGCCTTTCGGGTCATACTTTAACAATTAATGATTTGTAATTATAATAATTAAAATAAACATTGAATAATATCCTCAAATTAAAACCTTCAAATTACCATTACGCTGTAATTTTCAACGGCTCTAATGTCAAAGTAAAACACTAGTTCATTTCTACAATGTGATAAAAATCTTTTTGAACATGCTCTTCTTAATTAACATACTTGACAATCAATCACTCCTGAACTAGCAAGGCTACAGTTTTAAATACAACATTGAATGTATTGCCAAATAAAATGTACTTTACAATATTTCTTACAAATGAAATTCACAACAGTTTCAATTTCTAGTCAGAACAGCTACAATTACTGTCTAATTAATGTTTTCAGGAATGAATGAGTTCATCAATTTCTGTCTCTCTCTCGGGATGTTAAGCTTTCATGTCAGTTTAGTAGAATCATTTTTTTTTTCCTTCTTGTAAAACTATACTAAATGTGTATCAAATCAAAAGGCAAAATCATTATGATGAAGAAAACCAATTTTATGTTAACCAAATCCATACCAAATAAGAAAATGAGACTGAAACAAGCAAAATCAAAATCTGATTTTTGTTTTTCTTTTTATTTGTTTTTTTTTTTAAAATAATTCAAACCAATGTTTGTTTTGCTTTATTTTGTTTTTATTGTGTTGCATTAGTGTCAATCTTTCAAACAGAAGAAATATTTTGAAGTAGATAAATGTCAAGTGTCATATGAATGTAATAACACTTTTCCAGTAAAGCTTTTAGATTTATGATGAGCAACTATGAATCCACACCTTTCTGTTTTAGTGGAACATGACTGGCATAAGTAAATATGACTTTAAAGTCAAATGTATAATGAATCAGATATCTGATTAGATGTAAAATAATATACATATCCACTTTTTTTTCAGACAAAAATATTCCATTTATCCATTTGCCTTCTATTTTCGTCCATTTGTGAATGTATGAAGTTAAATCAATAATACAACAGCACTGCATAGATTTTTCTCCACCTAGAAGCAACATTATGTCTAAGAACAAATTTACAACTTCACTCAAAAATTTATCATTTATATTTACATCAGCCTATATAAAATTTGAGGCAATTCAGGAAAACAAAATTGTATTGTTTTCTGATAGTTAGTATCAAGAGATCTAAAAGCACTGAATAAGATATTAGCCCTAGTAATATTAATCAATGTAGATCAATATAACAAGAATATTTTGAAACAAAAACAGCTACAAGACTCAAGACTTGCTATAAATTTTATTGTGTTTTTCTTCAACAAACATTTCCTAATACTGACACCATTAAATGGGTACGGGAGGATTTTGTAAAACAGTTACAACAATAGAATTATTGGTACAGTGGAGGCAAAAATGATTGAATAGTTTTAAAGAATAACAAATGATGACTGATGAATAGTTTTAAAGACTAGCATGCTGATGAATGGAGATTTATATGTAACATAACTTAAATGTCAATAAGACCTAACTGCTATCACATTTCAAAATCGAACTTAGATCAAATAAGAAGTGTTATAAGAATATAAAGAAGTAAACCTTAACAATAAAAGAAAAATGTATACAAATTAAACAAGTTATATAAATGTTTAAATAAAGTAATATAGTTTAGTCCCAGGTAAACCTTGACATCCACCAGATCTATAAAATAATTAAAAACAAATCCAGCAGATACTACACCATCTTTGTAGATGTGCAAAAGAACTATGCAATAAACGTGTTTTTTCTTATATAAGGTAGTATGGGGTGATATTGAGAAAAAAATTGGTTGCTGTTCTAGCGAGTCAGGAAACCATGTAGATACTCCCTCACATATATTCTAGTAATAATTAAAATCATGCTCTCATCAAATATGCAAATGAATACATTAACTGAGAGGAAAGAAGGTAATACACATGGCTGTCATTGCAGGTTCTTTCATATTGGTGAGATCAATACAGCTGATGTTCGGTTTGAACTTCTGAAGATTAATGTCAGCAGGAAAATATTGTTGTTGTTGGCACTCCATCGCTTACGACGTCGAGGGTTCCAGTTGATCCGATGAACTGAACAGCCTGCTCATGAAATTAACGCGCAAGTGGCTGAGCACTCCACAGACACATGTACTCTTAACGTAGTTCTCGGGGATATTCAGCGTGACACAGTGTGACAAGGCTGACCCTTTGAATTACAGGCACAACAGAAACAGGAAGTAAGAGTGAGAGAAAGTTGTAGTGAAAGAGTACAGCAGGGTTCACCACCATCCCCTGCCGGAGCCTCATGGAACTTTAGGTGTTTTCTCTCAATAAACACTCACAACGCCTGGTCTGGGAATTGAAACCACGATCCTATGACCACGAGTCCACTGCCCTAACCATTAGGCCATTGCGTCTCCAGCAGGAAAATATAAGCAGTAAAGAATCTCCAGAGGGTTGCAGTTCTAGGAGAAAATGATTGAGCTTAGTGTGTTGAGTGGATCTTGTTGGGTGAGATACAAAAATGAAGGTTTAAACTGTGATGAGTGTCAAGTAGAATTCTACACTGGTAGAAGAGTGTTAGTAGAGACTCACAGAGGGCCTGGTTGGAATCTTGGAGACCTAGAAATTTTAGAGGTAGACTAGGCAATGCATAAAGGCATTCTTTGCTTTTCCTATGGTTGTCTTACGGGGAATTGTAGATACTTGTACAACTACAGAGCAGCTACAAGTTGAATGTTTTGTTGTGAAGTTTGGTTATATGAGGATTGAGAGGAAGTGTAATTGGTGGGCCAGGGATGAAGCAGAATGATAGTCAGCAGTGAACTGGCAGGGCTGTGACCAGTTAGGTGCATTAAAGCACCAGAAAATTTAGAGAGATCTACTACAGTAGGAAGGTATGAGATGTATTGCTTTGAAGAGGCAATGGACAGGCAAACCAATGAGAGAAAAGAGAAGGGTAGTAAATAATGATAGATAAATAATGGTAGACATTTCTGCTTATGTTTTACAAGTTTTGTTGGCTACATATAGGTTTTGGGGATGCTTTATTTTTTACAATGGGATCATGGCCCTATCAAGTCGTATGTTCTGCAATGTGACCAATTTTCAGTGTGTGTGAGAGAGAGAGAGAGAGAGAGAGAGAGAGAGAGAGAGAGAGAGAGAGAGAGAGAGAGAGAGAGAGAGAGAGAGAGAGAGAGACACGCATGCGCACACACAAACCAATCCTAATACATGGCAAGTACTTTATTTACCTCAAAAGTCGACTTCACATGATTTAAACTCATATAAAAATGAATAGGTGAAAATATTACTCGATGTAAGAAATTACAAGTGAGAATAGTGCAAGAGACAAGAGAAGGATGCTGACTTTAGAGAAAGTGATTTGAAGATCTTAATCAGGGAAAACTGCTGTTAGTTGGAGGAGTTCAAAGAATAATAGACACAACAGTTAAATTTTAAGTGAGTGGTAGATTAAGTGAATTCTACATAAGTGCAGACACTGACTTTTAGTAAAAATAGAACATTGAGTTTAGTCTGGACAGCAGATGTGGATTAGAGATTGAGGAAAAGAAATCTGTATTTCAGAGAGGAATAAGATGTAAGGTTCATACACCAAGAGAAGATGGTAATTAAAATCAAGGTTGAACTAAACTCCACAGGTGGCAATTGTTGTTTGTCGTTTAGCCAAGTCAACTCTGATTGAGCAGACCTATAAATAAAGGCAATCCAATCATACCTATCCTTCCTTTTTTTTTCCTTTCCTGTGAGCAGGAAACTCAGGGCCACACATCATCCAATATATTCTTTTCTATTACGCTCAGGTAAGATTTGAAAGAATATAACTGCTGTTTCTAGCAGATCAGGCAACTACATAGAAGTTCTCTTATTGGTTTATCCACAGATGTTTGTTATAGATAGAGGGTAGCTTGCCTAGTCAATTGTTTCTTGGTCTTCTTTTGAGACAATGATTACTCTGAGTGCCAATTGCTATTTGTTCATTATTACTTATTGTTATTAAGCTGCTGATTTTTGGCATGGAAATATCAGAAATTACATCATATTCACAAGGGTAATTAAAATTACTTTACATTTCTACTACATCATGCTATAAGGTCATTAACAGGCAAAAATAAAATAGAATAATTGGTGATTGAATTAGTGATAATAATAATTAACTTAATTTACATAATTTAATAAGAATATATGAAAATAAAGTACAGGAAGCTGATGTATGGCAACCAGTGTTTTAGTAAAAGTAGAAAGTCAAGGGAATTTTTGGACTGAACTACAAACATTCCAGGCCATATCTAGAAAACCATTCAATGAATTCATGAACAAGCTCAATCAAGTTCACTTGGGGTTAAACAACAAATGCCGATTCACAGACATGCTGTGTCTAAAAATAATTTATGGTGGATTTATTAACTGAATAGACAGAGTATTGAACCAAATGCCATGCAGTATTTAGTTGTGTCTCTTTACATTTTGAGTTCAAATACCACTTTGAAAAACTTTATTCTTTCAAGATAAATGAAATAATAGCAACAAAAGGACTCTGACAGAGAAAACTAACAACCAATTGTTCAGTCAACTCATTAAACAAACCACTGGCTAGTTAGTTGGTAAAATAAAGAAGTGGTATTGAACCAGTGCATATGTTTATTAAAATTTTTATTGGCATAATGACCCTCCCAACAAGATTTGTTTCAACACATGAATTCACATCAAGAATCTTGCAAACCAAATACAGAAACAAACTAAAATAATTACCATTTGTCGTTACTAGTCAGTACTAAACTAGTCCTAATCAAAGGCATTTCAGCATGGCCAAAATAATTTTTTTGTATGTTCAGAACTACATTATAAATGTGCTTAAGATACTAGGATATGTTTTGAGGGAGATTTGGGTGTGATTTCACCAGGCTGAGCAACAGCATAGAGATCACCTTGGATTAAACAAGTATCAGCTATATATATTGCTCACAATTAAAGGTGTGTGATGCAATATTTTATCAACATTTTTGTGACAGCAACAGTTTGAACATTTTACACTATTTTTTTTTACTTTTTAATCAAGAGGTAAAGCAGTGCCCAAGACCCATTACAAGACCTCCAAGACTAGTGGGAAGGAGGGAGGATGGCACCCTCAAACTGGAAACCTGGCCCAAATGCTTGCAACAGAGTGAACTCTGAAGCACCCAAGGTGCCAAAAAGTAGTGTTAAATTGGACAATTGGTTAAATCTAGAACACAAAGAGCTGAGACAAATACTATAAGGCACCTAGTCTCATATCCTTACAATTCTGCCAGTCCACCACCTTGGATTGGTACTTTTTTTATCAATCCTAAAAGGATAAAAGGTAAAGTCGACCTGTGTGGGTTTTGAACTCAGAGTATGGCAAGCTGGAATATATACTATGACATATTCACTTCTGGGGCTCTAATAACCTTACCAATTCACCACCCTGTGTACAAGAAGATTCCCACAAATTATGTTCATTTAGGTTTTAAACATAGGTACAAGGTCATAAATGTGGGAAGAAAGACCACCAATCTATGAACCAGTGCTTGGTGAGTGGGCTGGATAATCTTTTGTATACAGTTTAGGATATTTATAATCATTTAGTTGGTTTGCATTTTTTTCCACTAAATCAGTTTTACATACATCATTTTTCTTTGTTTATTATGACTATTACTCTCAAGCACCACTATAATAAAGATGGAAAGAGTCCTGATGATTTATAACATGATGCTTCATTCTCCATCTGATTACAAATTCTCAAGAAATACTAGATGTTTTTATTACTGTTGCTATTTTCTCAGCAATTGTCTGTATGTATCATCTTCAGAGCCTACTTGTAAATCTTTTTAAGTGCTATCTCAATCTTTCTGATAACAGATTGAGTAATTTTCAAATAAAAAGTCACACTAGCATGATATTTACTGTTATTTATAAAGGGTATAGTATTAATAATAATGATAGTTCATGTTTGATGATGATGGCGATGATTTCAAACTTAAGTAGAAAGACCATAAGTTTGTCAAGTGTAGTGTAGGCAATTGAATCTATCAGTGTATTTGGTTGGTATTTATTCAAGTGAGTCCAAAAGAAGGGACGATAAAATCAATCTAGGCAGGATCTGAGCTCAGAATGTATAGCAACATAATTAAATGCCCCAAGGCATTTTGTTTCAAATGAAATTAAAAACCACAAACAGTGTACTTAGAAATTATAGATGTTTTCAATCTAGTTTGGATTCTTTGCCATCAAATTTGAATTCTTTGCAATCAAATTTGATTGCAAAGAATTCAAATTTGATGGCAAAGAATCCAAACTGGATCGAAAACATCTATATAAAGTTCCAATCTTCTTACTAAGCTAGCTAATGCATATATCAAGTCATCCCATAAGTTCTGCCTGAATTTTGAATAAAGAAAACAAATGATCAAATGTTATATTTAATTGAAATTTAATCATCAATGTACTTTCCCTGATTATCTATGACTTCTTTCCATCTATTTACAAGCTTTTTAATCCCATCAATGTAAAACTCTTTTGGTTTCAAAGTGAAAAACTCTGAAATGTCATTTTCAACCTCCTCCTGGCTTGTAAAAGTTATGTCCCCCAAATGATTCTGTAAACTACGAAACAAATGGTAGTCTGAAGGAGCAAGGTCGGGAGAATAAGGTAGATGAGGAATTTTTTCCCAACCAAGCTCTTCGATCTTCTGTAATGCGATCTTTGCAGTGTGGAGTCACGCATTGTCCTGATGAAACATCACTCCTTTTTGATGCACTAAAGTGGGCCTTTCTTTCTTCAAAGCTTGGTTCAAACGCTCTAATTGCTGGCAGTAGACTTGAGCATTGATTGTTGCATTAGGTGATAACAATTCAAAGTGAATTACTCCTTTGCAATCCAACCAGATAGAGAGAAGAACCTTTTTCCCATGAAGTTCCCTTCTCGGTTGAGATTGAGTTTTTTTTTCCTTTTACCAAGCCACTGTTTACGACATTTAACATTTTAATAGAAGATCCATTTTACGTCACCAGTCACAAGTCTATCCAAAAAGGATGAAATGAGTTCGCGAGAGATGTCAACTTGGGATTTGCGGTTGTTTTAAGACAATTCATGAGGCACACATTTCCCAAGTTTAGGAACCTTTCCAAGTTGTTGAAGATGATGATGAACAGTTGTATGGTTTGAACTAAGCTCTATTGTCAATTCTTCAACTGATAATGCAGGATTTTCTTCAAGTAATGCCTCAAGGAGCTTATCATCAAACTCAACTGGATGTCCTGTTCGATCTTCATCTTCAAGGCTGAAATTTCCACTTCTGAATTTTGAAAACCATCTTCTGCAAGTTCTTTCATTCAAGCATTCATTCCCATAAACGGAGTGTATGTTTCAAGTCGCTTCGGCTGCAGAGTTTCCTTTTTTGTACTCATAAAGCATTATGTGCCTTAAATGCTCTTTGGATACTTCCATGTTAGAAAGAATTTTAATCAAAGAAATTTTAATTCTATTATTCTGTAAAATAAT
>NC_068981.1:33373485-33378485 GCF_001194135.2 Octopus bimaculoides
AAAATAATATCTAATTAGTTTAAATGTACACAAATGCATAAAAATAATTTTTAATTCCGCGGGTGGCACATAAAATACACCATTTTGAGCGTGGCCGTTGCCAGTACCGCCTGACTGGCCTTCGTGCGGGTGACACGTAAAAGCACCCACTACACACTCTGAGTGGTTGGCGTTAGGAAGGGCATCCAGCTGTAGAAACTCTGCCAAATCAGATTGGAGCCTGGTGTAGCCATCCGGTTTCACCAGTCCTCAGTCAAATCGCCCAACTCATGCTAGCATGGAAAGCGGATGTTAAACGATGATGATGATGATGATGATTAGACATTCTAAAATACTACTAAATTTCATTCAATTTTAAAAAAGGTAAAATCGGACAGAACTTATGGGATGACCTGATACACAAAATATTTAAGGACTTATGAAAAAGCAAGAAACCACATTTAAATGACTTAGTGAAAAGCAAACAAAAGAATTAATTTCCAAGACTAACAAAACAATAAACCTTTTCCTCCCAACAAAAAACTGCAAACCTTCATATCACCGGTATGGGAAATCTAAACAGTAGTACTTATGCAAAAACTAAATGCACACCTGTAAAAGAAAACAATGTCCATGTTCCATGCTGGCATGGACTGGACAGTTTGACAGAATCCAATTGTCCTAAGAACTGCATCATGCTCCACAGAATGTTTGACATGGTTTCTATGGCTGGAGGCCTTTTCCTAACACCAATTACTTTGCAGTGTATACAAGGAGCTTTTTTGTGCCACCAGCACTAGTGAGATTACATGACTATGAACCCAAAGAGGCAAGCATTATGCTAAGAGATGATGGGGAAACACATGAGAGAAGGGACCAGAGTAGAAAAGATTTTTGCTGTAGAGGAGCTACATGACTATTCACATTATAGAAGAGAGAGTGAGAGTGATTGGGTAGAGCTGGAAAGCAATAAAAATAGTTGGGATAGGTGTCAGGTTGAACTTTCAAGGTATGAGGTGGGTAGGAATGAGTGGGGCTGAGAGACAAGGAGTGTGGATAAGAAAAGAAACTTCTCCATATATCATCATCATCATCATCATCGTTTAACATCCACTTTCCATGGTAAAAATAAAGTACACTGAGTCAAAATGATTCAGATAAAAAACTAAATAACAGAAAGACTGACTCTAGATTAGACTCTAAAATAGAATATATACATATGTCTATATGTTAGAAAGAATTTCTCAACTTGAAAACTATCTATATCTTAATTTGTAACAAATTTGTTACATAAATAATAAATACATGGCTTATATCTCACCCAGGTGGTTCTGTTATTTTTTTTTGCTATGGTATCATCCCGGCATAGCTATAGTGCACTAGCTGAAGCCATTAAGAGAATGCATATCCATACACATGATATAAGCATATGTTAAAACAATGAAATATTTATTAGCATTTATAACCAATGACACTTTTCTTCACAAGTACATGACATAAATAAAATTTTGAAAATACAGATAGGCTACTGAGATGCTTATCAGCTCATATTTCATATTTTCCATGCAATTTTAAACATAGAACACTTTCACTTAAGCATGTACGATTTATTTTGCAAGGTAACATTCAAGTTTACATGCCTGGTTATTCACAATGCCTTATAATTATCAGAGTCACTTATGCAAACTGGAGAAAGGAGTAGCCCAAAGAAATATACCAGGAAGCTAAAATAACAGTAGCTATCTGGCATACTTAATAAAAAGAGAAGTGGAATGGAAGAGGTTTGCTAATACTTTCACAGTCAATAACAGAGGTGTGAAGTGTTCTGCATTGCTTAAGAGTATGTTAGTATAAATCAGGACATCAGTAATGAAAAGTTGGTTCATCATGATAGAAGTACACTAACCTCATTGACACAAAGAGGAAGGAAGTATGAAAATGTTACTGTAAGAAGTTGTTAAATGAAAAGAACGCGTATGAGAGAGTATTCCAAAGAGACCAACAAAAGGGACTGCCTATTGAAATTCACAGCTATACAGTAAAAAATGACCGTTAAAAAAATGAAGGCACGGAAAGAAACTGGACCACCATCTGAAAAGCATCCAACCAAACAGAACATGTGGTAGTCATTCACAAAGTGAACCAGATACAGTATGACATATCTATGTACTATTGCTAGCATAGCTGTATTATCATCAACTGCTATAAAGGCAAAGGAAATGCTCTAGAAGGAAGTAACAACAGAGGCATCAAATTAATGGGCCAAGTTATGAAATAAAAAAAAGGATTAATTATAGCACAACAAATAAGGAAGAAAATTATCTTGTGAGATGCAAACCAGGTTTGTGTCAGGACAGAGTGCTACTAGTGCGCCCTGCAGAAGAAAGTCTCAACAAAAAGCAAGCCACTATACCTTGTATTTGTTGATCTGGAGAAGGTCTTTGACAAGAGTGTTATACTCTGTAGTCTGGTGATTGTTAAGAAAACAAGGCATAGATGAATGATATATGAGAACCATGCAAGGAATCAAATGTGTGCAAGAGAGAAGACTGAGGTGTCAAAGACTCATAATGCATATGGAGGGTATCAGCTGAGTTGAGAAATGCCAAGTGATCCAGGTGGAAAGAACCTGCAGATGAGGCAGTGGCAGTGAAGACACAGGGAAAAGGTGATGAAAGTTGAGGTTCAGGAAGGAGATGACAATGGATTGCAGCAAGTTGTGAGACACTATGCTGAATAAGACCTGTCCAACCCATTCAAGCATAGAAAAATATATGTAAAATGATGACAATGATGATGATGGTTGCAGCGGTGGCAGCAGTAGTGGTAGCAACAGCAGAGGTGGTGATGACAATGTGATGATGATGATGATGATGATAATGATGATGATGATGATGATGATGATAAGCACAGCTTGTTTCAACACCCACATTATGGTATATTATTTTTTATTATTAAATTATATAAAGATATTAGTGTTTGTAAATATCACTTTATAGAAAACAATACTGGTTGCTAAAAATATCCAACAATATATCTAATTATTTTGGAAATGAATGTGGTATAACTTAGTTTTCATCTCTGGAGGAGCAATTAGATAAATATCGAAATGAGTAAATGACCAAAGTGATTAAGGCAATATGGGTATGAAGTTGATTAGTTGATAGACATAGTGGATTGATGTGGGCAAGTTTCAGGCTTAAATTCCATCTAAAGACTAGACTTTGAAGGGGCAACCTCTATGTGGTTGCTTGATCAGCTAGAAATAACAGCAAAATCTGTCATGTCACAAAAAAAAAAGAATATTAAGTATGTTATAACAACAAAGGAGTCTCTAGGCCAGTGCGCCGCAACCAGTATACAGTGGCACACTGGTGTGCCACAAGATGATGATAATTTTTTTCCCCTATACTTGTAGGCGTAGGAGTGGCTGTGTGGTAAGTAGCTTGCTTAAGAACTGCATGGTTCCGGGGTTCAGTCCCACTGCGTGGCACCTCCAAAGCCTTGTGAGTGGATTTGGTAGACGGAAACTGAAAGAAGCCCGTCGTATATATGTATATATATATATATATATATATATATGTATGTTTGTGTGTCTGTGTTTGTCCCCCAACATCGCTTGACAACCGATGCTGGTGTGTTTATGTCCCCGTAACTTAGCAGTTCGGCAAAAGCGATCAACAGAATAAGTACTAGGCTTACAAAGAATAAGTCCTGGGGTTGATCTGCTCGACTAAAGGCGGTGCTCCAGCATGGCCACAGTCAAACGACTGAAACAAGTAAAAGAGAGAGTAGTTATATTTTTAGTTCAGGAGTACCACCGAATTTTGAAAAGAATATACATGTACTACAAGTGAAAAAAAGGTTGCAGACCCCACTACTCTAAGCTGTCATTTGACTTGTGAAAAATAGCAGCCAAATCTTCCATTAGAAAAAAATAGGAAGACAGTATTAATTAATACAATCTTAGATACAATGTCTGGAAATAAAAGATATGATGGTCAGTCACTGCTACAATGATTTTATTGTAAGTCTCCAATATCAGGGTGAGCAGGTGCTAAATAACAACAAGCTCTGTACTAAGTGAATTTAGGTAGTATTTTAATAGCAAAATCACAGTACATAACTGTGAACCGTAGAATATGTAGTTCAGTCCACATTTCCAACACCATACTAACTACTAAAATACAAGATAGATAATTAGATATTACCATTTCAATACTGGCAAGATTTATTTATACTGCTAGATATTGCCCTTTAGCAAAATATCTATTATAACATTGTCAGGAGACAATGTTTACAGGACCAAGAACATCTACCAAATCCACTCACAAGGCTTTGGTCATCCTGAGGCTATAGTAGAAGACATTTGCCGAAGGTGCCATGCAGTAGGACTGAACCCGAAAAAATATATATTCACATAAGTAGTAGTAGAAGTAGTAGTAGTAGTAGTAGTAGTAGTAGTAGTAGTAGTAGTAGTAGTAGTAGTAGTAGTAGTAGTAGTAGTAGTAGGGTGGGGGTGCTAAACAGTGATGAGAAATAAATTTGGTTTAGTTCTGACATATTTTAACTTCTAAAGGCAATTTCACAGCAGTTTACCATCGAGAAAGAATATCTGCTTATGGTAAAAGATGTAAAACCACATTATCTGCTCAGTGTTGCCTTGTATCAGATGCCTAGATGCATTTCTGGTTCCTTAGCCTTCCTCAAAGGGAGATACCAAAGAGAGACAACCCTGAGCAGGTTAGGAAGTCGTAGCTTTATAATAGAACAGTCAATATTAGAGACTAACTTACACTCAAAGACTGCCCAGTCAGAGCAAATAAAGTAGTAGCAGCAGTAAGCAGTGATGAGAAATACAGAAACTGTAGGTTACACACACACACACACATATACATAAGCACACAAATACAGATACACAAGCAAATATGTGCCCAAGCAAATACATTACATTCTACAAAGGGCGTCATGGTCATAGAAAATATTCAATTCAAATGTAGCTTATATTTATTAATATATAT
>NC_068981.1:33380753-33387336 GCF_001194135.2 Octopus bimaculoides
TATATATATATATATATATATATATATATATATATACACACACATAAATACATATACATATATATATTATATACACACACATACATATACATATATATATATTATATACACACACATACATATACACTCACACAACAGACATACATACATACAAGCTCTGACAAAGCAATGGGAATAATAACTGGAGGTGCCATGTTCCTATAGATGAAATACCTGTAAGCTAATAAATGTAATTATATAACTCTAATTCTTTTGTTACTTAATTAACATCATATATATTTATATATTTGATGATGTCACCTTCCTTAGGCACTACCCTGAGTTTCATGTATCACCTTCTTGGTTGCAACTTTAAAAAAATAAATAAACTCTACAATATGGATTGAGTGTATTTTTTATTATTTCATGATTTTAAATTCAAGCACTTATGTGTGTGTTTGTTGAAGAGTGTGGAGGTGCGTGGCTTAATGGTTGTGGTTTCGATTCCTGGACCGGGTGACGCGTTGTGTTCTTGAGCAAAACTCTTTATTTTACGTTGCTCCAGTCCGCACAGCTGGCAAAAATGAGTAACGCTGCAATGGACTGGCGTCCTGTCCAGCTGGGGAACACATACGCCATTGAAACCGGGAAACCGGGCCCATGAGCCTGGCTAGGCTTTAAAAGGGCGCATTTATTATTTTATTTTGTTGAAGAGTGCGACTAAATCCATCATAACCTTTTTAACCAATCACAGCAAGGAAAATCTAGCATCCTGATGTTAGTAATGAACACACACACACAGAGTTAAAAAGGCCTTGCCTAATTTTTAATTACCAAAATGTTAACAGAAGTAAAGTCAACTGTACATCGCATTTTTGTATATATATATAAATCACTGTTTATCCAGAAAAGAGAAACTTGTTTTCTATCATAACATAGGAAATCAAAGAATGAAAAGCTTTTCTGTAATTGATGTGACTGTTGGGGATTTTAATATATCATTTTTGCTTTTTAATGAATGTTGTCAAATAAACTCACAAAAAGAATTCCAAAGAAATCCAAATTTAAAACTGAAAGTCTATCCAGTCTCTTTAATATGGAGAACCTAATAAGACTTTTAGTCTATTTAATTACATTGGGATAGACGGGATGCACAAGATAGTATTAAGAGAAAGTTTTCTAATTCCTTCCACCGTCACAAATCTACAGAGAGGTAATGAAAGGATTAAAGGGCCTACAATGTGAACACTTCTTTCTTGACCCCCTTTATTAAGAGGGAGGGAGAGATGGTGATTTTCTAATAAAAACTTCCATTTATTTTAGTTAAAGCCAAAGATGTTAATAACTAATGAATATGGAAACTGTCCAATATATTAGAGTAATACTTCACTGGAATATAAACATTGAGTGTTGGGAAGATAAGTAATTTCACAAATTTTCATCTCCATGTGAAAGGAAAAACTTCTTTACTTTACACTACATTTTTCTTCTGATTATCCCTTCTTGTAGATATGGTTGTCTGGTTACGAAGCTTAATTCACAACCACATTATTTTTGATTCAGTTCCAGTAGGTGACACTCTGGACTGATGTCTTTTACTAGTGAAATGAAAAGTTCATTTCACTAGTAAAAACTGGCAAGGAGAAGAGTATCTGACCAAAGAAAATCTGCCTCAATAAAGTTTCTTCTAACCCATACCAGCGTGGAAAAAATGGATACAGAAACAATGATGGTTGTTACTGGCTTAAAAGAACAACCAAATATTGGTATATAATAAAATGAAGAAAAATAAAATACAGTTCTATATTTAAGAGATTAGGAAGGCTGGAGGGTATATCAGCCAAAACGTTGTGTTAACAACAAACAAGATGAGGACAAATATCCGTCAAATGTAAATAACGTAAATAAAATATAGTTTGTCTTTATACTGAGCTACAAGGCTAAAGTCACAATTAACTCATAAAGTAATGATAGAAGAAAAATGTGCATAAAAAAGTGTTTAACATGGAGGGTTGAATGTAGAGAATTTATAGGTATAGCCATGTACTTAAGAAGTATTCTTTACAACTGGATGATTCCAAATTTGAGCCCGCTGCATAGCACCTTAGACAAGCATCTTCTGCTGTAGGTCAGACCGACTAATGCCTTGAGAGTAAAATTTAATAGATAGAGATTATGCTGAAGCCTATCATGTACATACATGTGTTTGTACATATTTATATATGTAAGGTGTATTTCGTCTGTCTTTACGTTCTGAGTTAAATTCCACCAAAGTCAACTTTGCCTCTCATCCTTTCGGGGTTGATAAATTAAATACCAGTTGCATACAGGGGTCGATCTAATCAACTGGCCCCCTTGCCCAAAGATTTCGGGCTTTGTGCCTAGAGTGGAACAGTATATTTATATATGTGTATGTGTATGTATATCAGAGTGTGTTTCTGTGTGTATGTATATACGTACACCTATGTAAAATTGTGTGCTGAGTTGCTTTCTTTTATGCCAAAAGGTAACCTACCCATTTGATAGAAACCAAATATAATGAGCACTCAGAGAGCACAAACCTCCGCCAAGGCAACACCAACATCCTCTCAACGATTAGCCAGAGATGATTTTTAAAATGAGAATATCTGAAATAAACTCGACTGTTCTCACGAACAAGAATACTAAAAATGAACCCAACCACTCTCAAAAATTAAGTAAAAAAAACGGAAAGATAACCCAGAATCTTTGTCTAGTATCAGACAATCCCCAAATTTAATCAGTTCATGCCAGTCATGAGGTCAAATATCCCTGAAAATTTCATCCAAATCCATCCAGCAGTTCTTGAGGTATCTTGTCCATGGACAAACAAACAGACAAACACAAGTGAAATCAATACCTCTGCCTTCACTAAGGAGGAGGTAATAAGTAAAAAGAAAAAATCAAAGGTTCTTCTCAAGCCATAAGCTCATAAGGACAGTTTCCCAGATTCTGTGGTGTATATACTCACCACTGGACAGGACAAAAGTTCATTGCAGAATTACCAATTTTTGCCAACCAAGTGGACTGGAGCAACATGAAATGAAGAGTTTTGCGCAAGAACACAAAGCATCATCCAGTCCAGCAATTGAAATCACAGTCTTACAATCATGAGTGCAACACCCTAACCACTAAACCATGCACCTCCAAAATATAATAAGTACCAGACTGGAACAAGTACTCGGGTCAATATGATCAACTAAAAAAAAACCCTGATAATGGTATTTCAGCATGTTTGTAAGCCAATTATTAAAACCTGTAAAAACTTATATGCCAACATCAAATTAAAGTGTTTAAATTCATGTATAAAAGCCAAATCAGGATTTCTTTTAAATCTCCATACTAAAGTTTCTAAGAAGAAAGTATAAGGGGAAAGTACCAAACAAAGATGTTAACACTTATATTAAAATGTGTAATAGAGAGTTGTAAAGGAAGTGAGAAATGGAAAAGATAACAAAGGCAAGCATTTAGTTATTATAACTTACATTTGCTCATGACATATATATATATATATATATATATATTGGTGACTTATGTCATTGTGTAGTAAAACTCTTAACATTATGGGATACAGCATAAAGCAGCAGGACCTCAAGTGGCTACAGTCATTATTAGTTCACTTAACCAAAACCTCCACTTCAAATGTTCAAGTACAGTGCAGAAGTTTTCTCAAATTAATAATGAAGATCTCAAATCATAATGAGTAACATAACAGTTTGATAAGAATTTCTTTTGTTTAGCCATTTTATAGAATGACTACTGAAATTTAAAAAGGTATTATATTTGATTTCTTTTACCTAGTCTTAAGGTCGACTTTCTTTAACTCTTTCTTTTATCTTTTGCTTCTTTCAGTCATTGAACTGTGGCCAGGCTTCAGCACTGTCTTGAAAGGTTAAGTCGAACAATCAACCCCAGTATTTATTTTTCTAAGTCTGGTACTTAGTCTATCAGTCACTTTTGCCAAACTGCTGTTATGAGAATATAAACAAACCAACACCAGCTGTTAAATGGTGAGAGAGACACATGCACACACACATGTAGATATATATATATATATATATATATATATATATATACACATATATACAACAGGTTTCCACACAGTCTCCATCTACCAAATTCATTCACAAAGCATTGGTCAACCTGAGGGGGTTAAAAAAAGGAGACATTTGTCCAAGTTGCCACATAGTTGCAATGCAAGCCTGTACCTATAAGATTAAGATGACTAAATAAAATATATTTCTCATTGTAACACCTCCAACGTCAACAGGAATTGAACCTAAAATGCAAACTGGTTAACCGAAACACTGTAAGGTACACAAATGTTTCAAAGTCAGTAAAAGATATATTATACAGAGCCACTTTAACCCTTTTGATACCAACCTGGCTGAAACCACCTCTGGCTCTGAAAATACAAATGTCTTGTTTTCATCAGTTTTGAATGAAAATCCTCCATCAAACCTTCATCACAATTTATGTTCCTAACACTAGCTTAACAATAACTAAGTTATTTTACTAAATTCTTCATTATATTTAAAATTAATTGAAAGAAACACAGAGCATTTCAAAATAAATACGGTAATGAAAGGGTCAAAACAGAATGTACTGGCTCAGAGGAAATGACTAAAGATAACAAGAAATAAAAAAGGAAAGGAATACACAACACACAAAAAAAAAAATTTTTAATCGCAAGTCAATGAAAGCATCGCAAATATTTATAATAAAAGGAATATATAACATTTCCATTTAAAATAAATTAAGCCTTACTTTTAATGACAGAACATATATCATAATCCTATCATCAGAGGAAGTTAATGGTTTTTAAAGGGATGACTGAGGTAACAAATGCTTTTAAAACAGATACTATAAACCTCTCTGTTCTAACATACCAGTCAAAAGAGTTAAATTAATGCATTCTTGGTGAAATGAAAAATCTCTATAAAAGAGGTACATTTTTTTGTATTATTTTCTACAGCAATTCCTTATGTATAAGCATTTGTTTGTTCATTTAACCTCCTATTTTTTATGCTTGCATGATTTGAATGGAGACATTTGAGGTAGGATTTTAAGGCTGGATGCTCTTCCTGTTTCCAACCCTAACCTGTTTTTGTTTTGTTTTTTTTTTTGTTTTTCTTTGTGTAAGGGATTTATTATTCCACAGGTCTTCAAAAGAACAAAGTGAGCAGTCATAATATAACTGAGTATTTTATAAAAAAAAATCCTCATTTCACTCTAGCAAAATTGGAATTTTTTCAAAATTCATGCACACACACATTCATATTTATGCATGCATGCATAAACAAATGTGTTTATGCAAGTGTACATGACTGTTAACATACATGTATGTATGCATCCATACAGAGCCTCTTACAGTTTTTATCTACTAAATTCATTCACAAGGCATTGGATGCTCTGGGGCTATAATAGAAAACATTTGCCCGAGATGCTATGGGGTGAGACTGAGCCTAAAACCACATGGTCGCAAAGCAAACTTCTTAACCACCAGGCCACGCCTGTTCCTATTGCCAAACTATGCTGCATTAATTACCAAAGCCGAGTCTACACTTAAATCACAGATTAACAGGGATGGGTACTAAGATTATTTCTTATCTTTCTGAATGAAATAAGCAGGGCAAATGGAAAGAGTTGGTTTCAATAAAACAAGTTCCGAATACATAAAAAGAAAAGCAGAAATGTCTTGACGTATTTTTACATACATACGTGTGTGCGTGTGTGTGTGTATGACTCAAGAATATTATTTTTCCATTAGATTAATACGTAAAGCTAAAATATATGGCTCTGTAACAAAAGAAAGAAAACTTCCTAGTGACGGTAATCTCAATGACCGTAAAAGGTTGGAAATAGTCACTAGGTGCAATGTTTCCATTGCCTTTGTTGTTATTACTGCTATGACTTTAAAAGCCTCATACAAATTTCCACTAACAATGTACATCATAATTATACATAGTACACTAGACCAAAGTTTTGGAGTAATGTCAATTAATTGTTGGTCTTGTCTAGACCATACATGTTCTAGATGAAATATTGGGGATAATAAGGCAAGACCATTTTGTGTCTACAGATAATGAAGACATCTAAGTCAGTAACATAGGGTATTATACATAACATTATTTCTTTCTTGGCATAACCTTTCAGCCAACGAAAACAAAAACATTGAATATGTTAAAGCATAAAAGCTGATCAGATAATGAATTAATTATAGATATTAATTAATGACTCTATCTGGTCTAGTGACATGATTGAACAAGACTGGATAGTTTATTTAATGCCAATCATATACTGTTGTTTTCTGTTTAATTTATTGAACCTTAAATCAAATTAACCTGCTTATTCATCAAACAGGAAAATTTTAAAAAGAAATACTAATTAGTGTCAAACATCTCTTGACATTATAACAATCTTTATTTGAAAAAAAAAAAAAAGAAAACAACAGCAGCAGTAGCTACCCAGATCAGCAGGATCTTAATGATAACAGACTAACACTCCTATTTATGAGTCATACTCTCCAGTTTTATGAATGCCTGTAGCTCATGGAAATATCATTATTATTAAACATTCTCTCTCT
>NC_068981.1:33387371-33407759 GCF_001194135.2 Octopus bimaculoides
TCTCTCTCTCTCTGGCCAGGTAAGCATGTACCTCCTCTACAGCAAGACTTCTGTTTCTGTCTCTCTGTCACTCTAACCTTTCATTATCTGACACAAGATCACCTCCTCCAATGTCTCCTCCCCTCTCAAAGATTCTTTGTCTTGCAAAGTTACCCGGTGACCCTACCAGTGCAGGGGCTACTTAAAAAGCATCCAACCCACACTGTAAAGTGCTTGGCATTTGGAAGGGCATCTAGCTGTAAAAAACCATGCCAAAACTGACCTCGCCTGTGCTTGGTCCCACATAAAAAGCACTTAGCTCACTCTGTGGGGTGGTAGGTGTTAGGAAGGGCATCCAGCTGTAAGAACTGTGCCAAAACAGACACTGAAGCCTGGTGTTGTCTTCTGCCTGGTCAGCTCCTGTCAAACCATCCAACCCATGCCAGCATGGAAAGGAGGACGTTAAACGATGAAATGATGATGGTGTTGGAAGTGAAGAAATGGACAATAGAACAAATGTGATATTTTCTAAAGTTAAACCAATCACTTTAACCTATTTTTTCACTTACATCATGAAACTAAATTAACAAATTTAATACACTACATATCTCTTTCAGATTACCATTCTGCACTGTTTGCTACAAAAGCATGATTTATACTTTACAGGTGTGATTGTCTAGTTAAGAGGTTTGCTTCCCAGTGACTTGGTTCCAAATTCAGCTGCACTACATGGCACTTGGGACATCCATTTTCTGCTCTAGCTTCAAGCCAACCAAGCTCCACTGTCTGTTTTGGCATGGTTTTTACAGTTGGATGCCTTTCTTAATGCCAACCACTTTAGAGGGTGGATAGGATGATTTTCATGTAGCACCAGCAGGTGTCTTTCAGTTTCCATCCATCAAATCCGGCCACAAGGCCCTGGCTGGCCAGGAACCATAGCAGAAGATACAATAATAATTGTTTCTAATATAGACACAATGCCAGCGATTATGAGGGGAGGGGTAAGTCAATACTATTAATCCCAGTACTTGACTAGTACTTTATTTTTAGAGAGATAAAACACAAAGTTGATCCTAGCATGATTTGCACTGCAAACAATCAGAAGAAATACCACAAAGTAATAATTCTTTCTATCAAAATCGAAATCGAACCAAATTCGACGACTGGCACCCATACCGACCTTCCTTCATTGGACACTAAACTCAGCTTGAGAAGACCTGTTGGGACAAGAGAGATTGAAACTGAACCAAATTCATTGACTGGCACCCTTGCCAGTGGAGCACAAACAGCACCATCCGAGCGGTCTCACTGCCAGAGCAGCAGTCTCGCTTCCATGCCAGTGGCACATAAAAAGCACCATTTGAGTGCGATCGTTTCCAGCTTCGCCTTACTGGCACTTGTACCGGTGGCATGTGAACAAAACATTGGACTGACTCCTATGCAGGCGGCACGTAAAAAACACCATTTGAGCGTGGCCATTGCCAGTACCACCGGTCTGGCCCTCATGCCGGTGGCACATAAAAAGCACTCACTACACTCTCAGAATGGTTGGCATTAGGAAGGGCATCCAACTATAGAAACTCTGCCAGATCAGATTGGAGTCTGGTGTAACCATCTGGTTCGCCAGTCCCCAGTCAAATCGTCCAACCCATGCTAGCATGGAAAGCGGATGTTAAATGATGATGATGAATATAGGTATAAGACTTCAACTTTGGAGAGAGGTAGTCAGTCGATCAAATTCATCCCAGTAGTTAGCCAGTACTTTATTTCATCAGCTTTAGAAAGATGAAAGGCAAAGTTGACTTTAGTAGAATTTGAACTCAGAATGTAGAGAGCCAGAACAAATACTGCCAGGCATTTGTCCAATGTTCTAGCATCTAACATAAATCAATAAAAGGTTAACTTATCCATCTGTCATCCACACAATCACAGACCAAATCAATACACCTTAGCATGATTTAATAACTTCATGAAGTGATTTAAAGTTAATTCTACCTTTTTGAAGAGCAGAAGTGATATCAATAATTACAGTTTTAAGTGTAGTCTTTGATGGAATATCTAACACATATATTTTGAGAGAAGTAGACTGCTTCTTTCACAGAACTAAGTATAGTATGCTAAAAGTATAGATTATTCTCCCAATTTAGTTGCACAGTGACAAGGTGTACATAAGTGGAGAGGATCTTATGTAATTCATATTGACATTTTGATTTATGAGGATTATCAAGTTAGAATATATGAAGAATATATGAATTCCTATAAAAAAATTAAAAAAACTAAGTTCATCATCGTAATAATCATCAATCATTGATTCCTAGTTGATATGCTTGCTCAATGAAACAAAATACCTTTAATTCTATTTTGCCCCAACTTACTTTCAATGTCAAACTAACATATAATATGACAATGTCACACTGTATTTTTCTCTGCTCCAACTACTCTTTACTGGGCCATAGAAATTTCTAATTCTCTATATATCATACAGGTGTTTTACATGTTTATAACAGTAATTTTAGATAATATACTGACCAATAACTTTGACATCATGCCACCAGTTTAACACAAGTGTCTGAGCATTAGTACCCTTGCCAAAATTCGCTATGTTGCAAGCATTCATAACAAAATCCACTCACCCTCTGGTTCCCACTCTGTCCCTTTTTTTCTCCTAAAACTTTGACCTACAGATGTTTAGATTGGGCATTGACTGCACCAGTCTCTCCTGCCTAACAAGCCTTTTTATATTACTCAAAAATAGAAAAATATTACACAAGAAATGGAAGTAAAATCACTAATATATATAATGTATTAAATATAATGTTAAAACTTGTAAGATTATTAGATATAATCTAAGAATGAAATTATTTTGAATAAATTTGTTTTATGAGAGATACTTTTAGCAAAAATTATTAATATCTCCAGGATAGTCACAATGATTTTATTTCCAAGTCACATGAATAAAAATTAATATAAAGATTTAATCATCAAATTTACAGTAAAAACGAAGCTGCCCTCAAATACTTCCACAGGCTTGTGTTTAAATCAAGAACAACTTCATACTAAAATGGTTAAGAATAGCCAGACAGCTAACCAACAAGAAAGCTCAACTAAATTGGACACATCAAACAATTTAACTAAAGAAAAATGCTCAAGATGAATTACAGAGCTAGATTGTAAAAGTAATAATTTGGTTTCTGATTTTACATCATATGGTTGGTGCTTAACTCCACTTCAAAGATACTGAACAGATGAGATAAATCTTAACTCAGACACAACATCTGTATATTGCAAATAACAATCCTGGAAGTATGGGTGACCTCTAGCCCTTAGGATTAAATATTCAGCCTAGATGCACAGCAACATGTTTGCATTGAATTTGAACTCAGTTGGTTTCCCATCTTTGCTAGCTTGCCTAAAATTAGATTGAAAGTTTATAAACACAATTTCAAGATACATTAATGTCAACCTAACCTTTTTACTACATTTGACTTGTACTTAGAATATAGTGAAATAAATAGTAAAATGACATTGATATCTGTTGAAATATGTGTACAATTTATCAATGATACAGTTGACTAGTTCTGTGTCATCAAATAAAAATAACTTGCTATTTGAATTAATTCAGAGATAAAAATAAAAAAGGGAATTAAGCAATCTAAAATTAAACCACACTCTTCAATACTTTATTCCATAATATTGAAGACTTTTAAAGTACATTACAGAGTGGATAACCACAGCTCACTTATTAATCAGAGGAGTCCAATGAGTATTATTCTAACACTTAACTTTCAATGACCAAGTTCAGCTAGTTGCTGATAGGAACAATAGAGAGGTATATTTCATTATTTTTAACTGAGACTGTGTTTCATTTGCTTGATGTAGTGAGATCAAATTCTCCTATATGCAAAATTTGGAATGAATTGGTATCATCTGGAGGAATGCATGAAATTCATGGGTTTCATGGTGTGAAAACTGTGAAAGGTTCACAATGCAGAAGTATCTTCACAGCAAACAGACTATAAATTCTGTTTTCCTTTGAAGATATAATGTATTATAAAAGTGAGAAAATGGATGATCATGTCCAATCAAAAGATCAGTAGTTTGTATTCTTTCACTGACACAGCATGTATCTGAGATCAAGGTACATGGCTCTAGAAAACCAGGTCCACTAAAATATTAGAATAGACTACGAAAAGTATAACACCACAATGATAATGCTATCGTTAGTGCTAATGATTTTTCTATTTGCTGTATGGTATGCAGTACTTTTCATGGGAAAAATTATTTGCAATTGCCTAGAACCTATCCAGGGGTATGATTAGTTTTTACTTTTGCTCCTATAATGCTTCAACAATCGTTGGATCCTTGTGAATTGGATAGGAATTACGTCCAGAAAAACTGCTGCAGAAAATAAGAATTACATTTACAAAAGCATTATTTGATGTTGGATGAGAATTATATTAATAAAATTAATAAAAATCATTAGCAGTGAATTTTTCCAAGGAAATAGGAAATTCTGTATTCTGTAGAGTTTTATGGTTGTTTCACTTTTAATAACAACTTCTCTACCACACATTTTCTGAAGAATTTGGTTAAATCAACCTGATATATCCATTTTGATTACCAAAATAAGGTTTGGGCTCTTGCACTATTTGTCACAATGTTAAACCCAAAGACATTACAACTCTATTATATTATTTTAAGTTTTCATGCCTAACATTTCTATAATAAAAATATCTTATGATTTCATGGCTTTTAGAATCTCTTCTTTAACAAGTTTAGTCTCTCATCTAAGATCTCACAATACACAACCGTTCTCTTAAAACAAAACAAAAAAGAAAAGAAAAATAACAAAGAAAATAAAGTGTCATTGTCTTTGATTCTCTTTCTTACCCTATCCAAATCAATTTTCTCTTTTAGACTCCAGCTGCACAGATATGGTAATAGCAGATAAATATACATTTACTGTTCATGTCTCACAGCTGTATAGAATAGCATTATTTGACAGATGTATATTATATAACATATCTTTCATATAACAGAACTAATTTTCTGTCATAAAAGTAAGTAGATTTCTTAATTTCTCACATCTGTTTGAGACCCAGGTTATTGATCACTGTTAGATTTCCCCCATATTATTGATTATGAACCCTAAGTAAGAGAATTGTGCCTACTCTTAGCATTTCCTTGTTACAAAATATTTTTGAAGAACATCTCCATATAAAATCTCGACTGCCAGAACAGCTAATGCACTGGAAGTGCAAGATTCTTGACAGAGAGCCAAAAATAACTTTACTGGCTACAATACTTAGACAATATTCAATGGTTCCCTATAACTTATACACACAAAATCAGTTTGTCTTAGCTAATTAACACAATAAAATATTGACCTTAAACTTCACATTTTCAACTCTTTCTTAATATGTTTTCTCTTCAATTTAAAAACAATAATTATTGGAAATTTTTCAAGTTTTATGTAATAATTGTAATAAAATTTTTTTTAAATGTTTTAAAAATTCATTGGAGATTTTCTGTGACAGAAAAGCTGTTACGAAAAAAAAAAAAAAATCAGCCTTTAGAAGCCACTTTTATATTTACCATTAAATTTCAAGTTCATATTGTATGTTAAACCAGCTTTAAAATGTATTTGGACAATCTGACAAGTAAATGTTAAATAGGAGCAAGTGAGCATGAAAAGCAAACAGTATTGATTTCTTTTGACTAGGCACAAAGCCAATTTGTAGAGGAGAAGGATGATAGTCAATAATTGACCACATCTTATTTTATCAACATTCCATAACATGAAAGACAAACTTGATCCCAACAAAATTTAAATACAGAAATATAAGGGCCTAAAATAAATATCTTAAAGCATTTTATTTGTCTTTTGTTCTTTAGCTGTCTATCTATCTCTCTCTATTTATCAATCTATCTGTCTCAAGTACACAGGAATATATTGGCTGGCAGTTCCGAAGGACACTCAAACACAAATGAAGACACGAAAGTAGTGTAATTATAAGACTACAATTAAAGACTCTAATAATCTAGGCTACATGGTCCAGTTGAGAGTATACAATTGAAGAGTGTAATTGAAAAATGTTGACAATTCAAGTTTTAATATTTTCTATCTATGTTTTTATTCATTTATTTTTTTTACAAAATATTTATAAACAAAAAAACTTTTTGTTTACATCTTTATCTTTTTTATTATCCATTATATGTTTTTCTGTTTTACACTGCATTATTTTGAAAAGCAAACCGTATTTCTAACTTAACATAGACATACTAAAGAAAGCCACAAAACTGCAGTATTTGTATGGTTCCTGTATAGACATATAGTGCTAAAAAGCAGAAATAAAATTCCATCAGCAGTTGTGGAATTACTAAATCATGATTTCTGTCTTTGCCCATCATCAGTAGCAAATATCCACTATCAGTCACCTACTCAGATAAATTTAGCCTCTACTGATATAGAAAAACAGTGATTAACAAATAATTAATGTTGCAAATAACTGGAAGGCTGTGTAAAGATTTGTAATTAATGACAGAAGCAGTATTGGTTCAAAATAATGTCCTGTACAACTTTGTAGTGTTTACATTATAACTGTAGCAATAAATCCCTCATGCAACAGATGACATTTTAGTGTTTCACAATTTTTTAGCAATTTATTTGGACCAATCAGAACCTAGGCACTTTGCAGGCACTTTGGCTATATGCAATCTAACTCAAGACCCCCACTTTCTCACTCTCTTATCTCTTTGGTTTCACCTTAATACTACACAGTATACAAGTATACAACAACAATGCATTTTCTTTGAACAGAACCACCATCAAAACTTCTCTCTCCTTCACTCAGCACCCAGCAACCACAAATAAGTTGTTCTTGTTCCTCCTTCAAAGACGACACATTACAAAGCAGAAACAGAATTCTATTCTCTGTTCGTTAACTTCAAAACAAAGAACGTTTTTAGTTGAACAAAACTCAAAACATCAAATGATTGTATCTCTTTCCATCAGGTCACATATGTTAATAGCACTATTTACAACATGTTAATTATTCAATTTACTTGTACAAACATAAATATATGCATAATATTTTCCCTACAAACACACTTGTGTAAACTTAGCTTTTATTAATGTTGTATGTTGAAACTTAGTATTTTCAATGTATGCATAACTAATACAAAGCTATATTTCATGACCTTTGCAAGAACATGTGCTGTTTGACTACTTTGAAGAGGTCTATCTTCAGGTGGTACAGGGAAAATAAAGGAAAATTGATATATGTAATTTTACGCTACAACGGTTTATATCCTTATTTTATATATGAATAATAAATTATTATTTCCCTGTTATTTTATCTCTTTAATATCGTTGTTTATTTCCTTTTCATTACATATGTTACTTTTGTGTAATAAACAGAAAGGTTCTTAACCCTTTACATTTTATCTTAAAGTATGTACTATGTAGCAGATGATATGAAAAGAATGAAATAAGTGATGTAAAGATAGAGTTGAAAACATTTATAAAAACTTGAAAAAACTTTACAATTTATGATTTTTTTAATAATAAAAGTTGATACAATTTATTGGCTGATAAACAAAGATATATGTGCATGTGTGTATTATATATACATATATATGTGTGTGTATGTGATTGTATATTATATCACTGTGAAGGCACATGGTTTAGTGGTTAATTGTTGCACTAATGATTGTGAGATTATGGTTTCAATTCCCGCACCAGGCATTGCACTGTGTTCTTGAGCAAAACACTTCATCTCTGTGATCATTTCGTCATCTGACATGTGGTACATCATGTACCTGTACAGTTAATGTTGCTTTGATGGAGGGAGTGAGCTTATGTATACACAAACATTTGATCACACAAAACAAATTATCTGTGTGGTTGCTCAGCAAGAATTTGCATAGCACTCACACATCATCTAACAACAAACAAGGACAGACAAAGGGATTAAGTCGATTACATCGACCCCAGTGCGTAACTGGTACTTCACTCGGCATGCTAATGGTTCTGTCAGCTTGTCACCTTAGGCAGGCCAATATTCCCACTGAACAGAATGCCAGTGTGTCACTGGGTTACCAATTTACATTTGAGTGAACTGGAACAACATGAAATGAAGTGTTTTGCTCCAGAACACAATGTACTGCTGATCTGAGAAATAAAAACTACAATTTAGCAATCTGGCAACTGTGAGTGTAACACCCTACATACTAGGTTATGTGCCTTCACATACATATATATATATATATATATATATATATATATATATATTACACACATATATACACACACATACATATATCATAGAACATTTTTTCCCATGAAATTTTCTCTCTTCAGCCAGTTAGAAACTACAGCCTGTTCTTATTTAAATCTCACCCACCATCTTAAAATGCATAGATTTACAGAAAGAAATATTTAATAATGTAGTCTCAGATGCACTATGCCTGAAAAGAGATGAGCTGGTCTCAACTGGATCCCCTTTCATCGTGGATTTACACAATCAGAGATGATGTAGAATTAAAAAACAGAATCAAAATATGTGCTCATAGATACATAAACATTATTCATTATTACACATCTTTTATGAATAAACACTATTTAAAAAAATCATTTTACTGTTAGAAAAGATTATTAACATTACATATATACATATAAAACTGTTTGAATTCCCTGACAAGTATTACACACACATACACACACATTTCTATATGTACACTACAAGTATTATTTGTCAGGTACATGTACATATAAATGTATAACTTTGTATGTTTGTATACATATGTATATGTGTGCTTGCATATTTACATACCTACAGGAATCCAATATTTTGTTACCTAACAGACAGATAGAATCTGAGGTATAGACAAATGGCTTTTGAACCCAGCTGAGGTTATGCATGTGAGTGCTATACCTTAAGCTAAAACTGACAATGAATGTAGTAAGGAATTTAGAATATATAGGATATACCAATACTCTGTGTTCAGCGTTGTTTCATTGTAGTGCTTGAAGCACTTACAGAGTTTTAGGCTGAATGCTATTGACAATTTCTATATATTGACATCACATCACATTTGTTAAAGAACTACAGAAAAGATTGCAAACCTAGAAGAATTGTCTGAAAAAATAAGACAATCACAGTCAGCATGACAAAAACCAAATTAGTGATTAATAACTGTGAACCAATTCCAATGAGCTTGCTCAATATGTAAAAAGGAGATTGATTGAAGCTCAGTACTGAGAAGTAAGTGGAAGTATGGGTGCATAAAAATTACAGAACAAGGACAGTTATAGACGAGGACAGATGTGAAAAGTGTCAATCTCTAACTGTGGAGGGAACCTGTAGTAGAGGTAGACTCAGGAAGACTTGGGACAAGGTGGTGAAGCATGATCCTTGAACTTTAGTCCTCACAGAGGAAATGACTAGTGATCAAGACCTTTGATGATATTCTGTTTCGAGAAGACTTGTCAAGTCAAGTGAAATTGTAGTTACAGCTGTTGCTGGTGTCACATAACTGGCACATAAAAAAGCACCTTTCAAGCATTGGACCTCATGGAGGCAAAGTCTCCGATGCCAGTGGCATGTGAAAAGCTGCTTTCGAGTGTTGGGCCTCATGGAGGCAATGACGAATAACTGAGACCTTTGGCATTATGTTGTGCTTGAGAAGAAGACCCATCAGGCCAAGTAAAATCACAGTCCCGGCAGATACTGGTATCATGTAAATGGCACCCATGCCGGTGGCACATAAAAGCACCCATTACACTCTCAAGAGTGATTGGTGTTAGAAAGGGCATCCAGCCATAGAAATCATGCCAAATCAGACCAGAGTCTGGTGCAGCCTGCCAGCTTGTCAGCCCTGGTCAAACCGTCCAACCCATGCCAGTATGGACAACGGACATTAAATGATGATGATGGTGATGATGATGATGGATCTCAAGGAAACATATAGAACCCTAAGACTTTGGATGTTCCAGATGTAAAGGTGTAGTAACCAATCCAGAAAGTTAACAATATGGAATGTTTAAACAACAATCTCAGTGATATAAGTATTAATGGAGATATTCAAAGTAAAGGATAAAAGAGATGTAGAAGAAATTCATTGAGTTGTTACCTTTGCATGTAACAAAAGGATTCATCCAATGTCCAAAAGCAGACTTTATAAAGTATGTGTACAAAACACACTGCTAATGAGTGCTGGCATAGCTGAGTAGTTAAGAAGCTCACTTTGCAATCAAGAGGTCTTGGTTCAATCCCACTGCATGACATCTCGGGCAAGTGTCTTTTAACATAATTTTGGATTACACAAGCCTTGTGAATGAAACTGAGCAAGACCAGAATTATTAGGCATCATGTCATACTGGTTCTGCCTGAGGATTACATACAAGTACACATGATAAAATACTCAGTTACATGATACAATGAATAGCTGATCAAATGACTGGAATAGTCATCATCAAAAGTGATTAAGGATCCATTAACTATCCTTTTTACTACATGGCAATGGAACAGCAATGATAAATATGATTGATTTTGGAGAATATAATCCACTAGACATACAATATGGAGTGCAAATAAGATCAAAAGGCAGTTTACTATTAGCACCTGTGTCTAGGAAAGATATCTATGTTATTACCATACTGTACTCAGAGAGGTTAGACTAATAAATGTTAAAAGTATAATGATCACATGCACACAAACACACCTGAGCAGTAGAAAGAAAATCATTAGTTTCTATAAATAGATAATTAAAATATCATTCAATAAAAGAAAAGAGAATGTGTCTCTTTGAATCATCAATTATTATTTAAATAAAATATGAATTAAACACTGTGGAAATTAAAAAAAAAAAAAAGGTATAATGTCAAATGCAATAAATATTAAAATAAAAATAACAGTACCACAAGAATAAATACCAATGCATTTTAGGTTAGGATATAACAATTCCTTTTACAGATTTTTAAATAGGATTTGTTTCCTTCTTCTTATACAACTTCAGCTGAAAACAGATTCTCATGGCAGAAGAATTAAATACAAACTGTTTCTATCTGCAAATGGTTACAACATAGCTTCATATTTTTTTTGGTTAGCACCAATATTAGCACTGAAGGAATAAATTGAATTCATTCAAAGTAAAAGTAGATTAATCCACTCAAAATCTATAAGATTTGATCGTTTAAAACGTTAACAAGTTGATATAGTTTTACAATAAAAAAAATTTTTTAGCTGATATAAAAGAAAAGCTTATTTCTTGTGACCTGAGAAAAGGGCATGCATAAATTATTTGGTTAATTTGCTATCCAACAAAGAGTGTATTTGGCAAATATCAAAGTAACACAAAAAGCAAAGGGTTAAGGATACAATAGGGGAAAAAATGAAGGGGGAAGGAATGTTGTAAGCGAGATTCAGATTTAGTATTTCAAAATTATAGAAAAAAATTAAAACATTTTCACTTCTAAAATAGATAAATATAATCCACACATATGCACACACGCTCATAACATACATCACTCACACAAACACTTATAAAAATACACAAGGCCATTGTAATTAGATTGCACTAACAGTTTGAACATCATTGGAGGTGGGAGAGTGAAATGGTTAGATAAGGTAAAAAAATGAACAACTATGGGATAGATGGGCTGTGCATGTGGCTTACCAATCCAAAATCTGGAAGATCCATCATTGCAAGTAAGACTTTCAAGCTACAAGAAGACATTGATAAATTCACAAATCATCTAGATTATCAGCAAAAGATAAAACAATTTCTTTTTATCACTATAAAACATGATACTATGATAAATATATTACATAAATTTCTTATGTCTACATGTTTGTTTTTTTCATAAAAGGTTTAAATTTATAGAGTAAGATTATAACACGTATTTATCTTAATATATTACTGGTATTTACATTGAATCTTAATGAAATGAAAGGCAGAGTTAACGTTTTCACCTCCACCCAACATGAAATTTGAAACTCAGAATTTAGCGATGTTACCAACTTTGCCAATAAGGGAGACTCAATGTGACTACTTGACCTGCTGGAAATAACAACACTACTGTATAAAAATAAAGAAGAAGAATACATAGGACTATATACAAAAAAGACAAAAATGGTCATGGCTGGAATCCCTTTCATCATTGGTGGAATTCAGTAGCAAAGTTGTTACTAAATGTATTTTGTACACTTGTCCATCTTTAAAGAGAAAGTATATAAAGACTAAATATATGGTCGCAGAAAAGAGAATGAGAAAATGGAGCAGTAAAAGGGTAATAAAAAGTTATAAATGTGGGGAAATGGAGGGAAAAGGACTGAATGAGTAGTGTAAGAGATGGTGAGAGTTTATATTTCAGCAAAGATGAGGGTAAAAAATGTGGGGCTAAGTAGGAACAGGGTGAAAAAAATGAAAACAGATGAATTTGGTAGGGATTAATTTTTGCTGAAGCAGACCACCAATCGTCTCCTTGATCTCTGGGCTATACCTTATTAGCACGTTTACTGCAGAAATCAGATATGTCTATTCAAAATTTCATTACTATTAACTGCAGAAAGCAGTTTTATACACCAATTTATCTTTTGTTGAGGAATGTCATGTTTGAAACTGTTCTATTGTGTTGGTTTCACATAAAAAGCACCCGTGCTAGTGCCTTGTAAAAAAGCACCCAGTACACTTTGTAACATGCTTGCTGTTAGGAAGGACATCAAGATGTACAAACTAGGCCAAAACAGACAATTGTAGCCTGGTGCAGCTCTCCAGCTGGCCAGTGCCTGTCAGACCGTCCAACCCATACCAGCATGGAAAAACGATGTTAAATGATGATGATGTGTCAAGCTAATTGCGGTCACATAACTTGCAGAAAAAACAAATTCTACTTTTTGGTAGATACTTAACATCATCAGCATTTAACATATGTTTTCCATGCTGTCATGGGTTGGATGGTTTGACAAGAGCTGGCAGAACTAGAGGACTGTGCCAAGTTCTATTGTCTGCTTTGATTTTGTGTTTTTCTTAATAGCTTAATCAGGAGGAAAAGAAGTGCCCACAACTCTTTACAGGACTTACATGATGGATATGAAATGTTATCATACAGCCATTTTGGCATCACCTATTTGGCATTGCTGATCCAATGCTGACTTATTCAACATCAGATGGTTTAATGGTTTATTCACTTTAACACATTAACCACCATGCGTACCATCAGTGGTTAATCGCAAACTTCACACAACTGCCATATGCACCACTGGTGGTACATTTTCGTAATTTGAGAAAATATTATATTTTGTATCTTTGTCATGGTTTTGAGGATATTTAAATAACATTAGTGTTAAATATTAAAGTTTAATTATGAAATATTGTAAAACTGCAAAAAAATTACATTTCCTTGTAATTAAACAATGTAGCACGACTGGAAATCTGTGGCTTCACTGGTAAGTTCCAAGAACAGGCCATGGTGGTTAACATGTTAATGTTTTTCTCTCTCTCTCTCTCTCTCTCTCTCACACACACACACACACACACACACACGCACACACACACATACACACACACACTCTCTCTCTCTCTCACTCTCTCTCACTCTCTCTCTTTCTTTCTCTCTTTTACTCCACATGTTTATATTTCTGACCATGTGCACATGAGTTCATGCATGTGTGAGTGCTTGTGTCAAGCACCAAAAAGTACAATCATTAAAACAGCCTGAATGTTCAGTCAACTGTGACAAATCATCTGCATCCAAACAGCCATATCCAATCATCTCATTCCATTACAAGACTGGTGAATGAGAGGGAAAGAGGAAGAGAAAAAAGGCGGCTCAAACTAGCAACATGGCGTGAATATTTGCAATAGAGAGGATTCCGTTAAAAGCATCAAAGGTGCCACAGTGAGATTTGAACTCAGAATGCAAGGAGCTGAAATAAATACTGCAAAGCAAGTACCCTATCCAGCCCTAATCATTCTGTCAGTTCACAGCCCCAAACTATAACTTCATTTATCAACCCAGGAAGGTAATATTGAAATTAGCAGAATTTGAACTCAGAAAGCAAGAGACCAGAATAAATACTGTAAGACATTTTGTTGAAGTACTTAACTGGATATGACATATAATGAGTTGACCTGGGGTTAAACAACAAGATTGTATTAAATTATGTCAACAAATGAAGTTAATAAATGATGAATAAGTATATATTTGCACGTAACTTAGTCTCCAATCTTTCCTTGTACTCTCTTCGCCAATTATGCCAGTTTCAAGTATTGATCAATAATTAGGAAAAGATCACACACACATACACACACACTGATTTTCTTTGATGCTCTAACCCCAAACTATCTTCATTTCATGCAACAACAATTTACAAGATGTGTGAAAATGTTTCATTTCCAACTACCTCAGTTTACTTCCATTGATTTCTCCCATAGACATAAAGGATTCAGATTTATAAAGTGGAAGGAAAGGTATTTTGTAACATTGATACCTCCCCCACCTTTTTTTAAGTGCTTTAAGGATGTTTCCGAAATGAAATAGCAGCAACTAGAAATTTATACCAGGTCACAAACAAGACTAACCATCAGCTTAGCTCTAACACTGTAATTCATTATAGCTAATGTTAATAAGGCACTCTAACTAGACCTTCCAGAAACAGTAGTTAAATATCCCTTAAATGATGCATTACAGCCATAAAAAAAGGAAGGATAAGCTGAATAACAGATGAGTCAGTCACAGTTGGAATGCTTTTGATCATAGTTTTGCTTACTCAGAGTTCATATGGTGTTAAAGAACAACTTAATTTAGCAATATTGGTTTCAAATGTTAAATACATTGGTTTCACAAGACCATTAATTTTGCAAGAGTGGGTAAGTCAATTACACCAACCCCAGAGCTCAACTGATACCTATTTTGAAGAAATGCTACTAAGTATTTTGTCAGGCATGGTAACAATTCTGCCTTACTCAGTTTAGATATATTGGTTTCAAATTTTGGTACAAAGCCAGGAATTTCGTGAGAGTTGAGCACTGGGGGATGACATCGATCCCAGTGCTCAACTGGAACTTATTTTATTGACTGTGAATGGATGAAAAGCAAAGTCAACTGGCAGCATTTGAACACAGAATGTAAAGTTGGAAGAAATGTTGTCAAGTAGTTTGTCTGACATGGTAATGATTCTGTCAGCTCGCCGCCTTACTCAATTTAGATATATTGATAATATGGAGAACTTATAAAAGAATAATACGATGTAATATGCTACAAACAGTCATAAAAATAAATGAAACAAAAGACTCAATTTTAAAAAATTACAAACAAACAAAGCACCATCATTTTTCAAACAAATTGCCAGCTATGAAATATAACAATGCAAAAATATGTTAATAGAAATCAATTTTTTTTTTAATGTTAACTTATATAATGTGTTTCAATTGTTTAATTCACCATATTTTAATAAGAAATAAACACAAGAATGTCTTCCAATAAAGCTACATATTATATGATACAACATCATACATAGGAATGTAGAACAGCTAATATCTTTTGATTTACAGTATGCAAAAAATAAATAAATAACCTGGTTAAATTTAGTTACTCAATGAAAAATAGAGAACAACAACAAAAATCTAATTAGTACTCAATTATAATAAATAACAATGGTGTTTTATCATGTTCAAAATGTGAAAAATAAATGGTATATAAATTATATAAAAAAAAAAACAGAAATATTAGAAAACCATTGAATTGTCCTAAAAAATATCAGTGAAGTGTTTATTGCTGTATAATCATTTAGATGCTTTATTGGTGAACCCAACATCAACTGTTTCATAAAAATGATGGTTGATGATCATAATAATAATGATGATGATGATGATGATTTGCTTAATATCTCAACTGTGGTATTTAAAAATAACACTTTAAATTAATGATTTATAACATATATATGGAAAACAAACTAAGTTTCAAATAAAATACTTATCAAAAGAATTTTTGAAGCAGAATGGTCTGTTTTATTGTTTTTGATGGTTTAGTCAGAGGAAGAAGAGCAGCCTTTGTGATCTAAGGCTCCTGAGATTGTTATGAAGAAAGTAGAAAGTTATCATCAGAGAAATTACCAGGCTTACCTGCTCTTAACATAGTGGACTCTTCTAAAAGGCACTCAAGAGCAGGCTAGGTGGTGCTGTCTAATCAGGTGCTGAATTAAATCTACCATCTCAGAACTCATACAGTCCATCTGATGGGTTTTTGTAGTTTCCTTCCCTATAACCATGAATTCATCCTAATTATAGTTGTTTAATAGCCACCTCTGATTGAACAAATTTCTGGTCAAATGCCTTCCAGCCATGACCACCCTATCTCTTTAGATAATGTATTTGGAACTACACCACAAGATCCAATCCTTGTTACAGTGTGGTGACTTGTGTGCCTTAGTGACTCTGACAGCTAATCCAGTAGATCACATGCTCCTGGTAGCACCTTCCTTGCTGGACAGGTCAAAGGATAGAGGCCAGATTAATATAGACCACAAATGTAAAAGTGGGTTTTTCACTCCTACCTAGTAAAAAAAAAAAGCAAAGTTACAGAAGCACTGATGACAATTCAAAACTAATAAGATCTGGGTGAAGAAGACTTTTCCTCGGGGAAACATAAGATGTGGTGCAGACAAATACAAAAAGAAGCAGAAGTCCAACTGGAGAGAAGCAGAAAAGGCAGCCTAATGCCAAGAACAGTGGAGAAAAGTCATTGATGGCCTATACTGCACAAGGAGTGAAGGGCTTAAGTAGATAGGGAGATATGTAGCTCCATTTTCCAATATGTTCTATTCATAATAAGCTAGGGTGTGATTTGAGGGAGATTTAGTAGCTATTCCTAGCAAGCCAACAACCAGGTCAAGACTCCTGCATTAACTTGTAATATGATGTATTTAAATTAGTGCTCTATTGTTTCTATTAGTACACCACCCCACCATTACATACCCACGTCAATAAGGGTGCCTCTCAATGATCATCATTCGATTGCTACCAATAGTACCCAAATCACCCTATCATCTTAAAATCTTGGACAATGTAATCCTACACACCTCTAGAAAATGAAAGGTTCATAGCTGGAATACTTTTCACATCAGAACTGCTCATTTGAAAATAATGATTTCTTACAAAAATACAAGACCAAATTATACAGTATATTCAACAGTGCCAAATCCTAGCAGTTCTTGGTACTTATTGAACCATCTATTAACAGGGCCAACAAGAGAACCCCTATAGGGTCACTTGGCCTGAAAGATATAGCAATTAAACTTCCCTCAATCATACAAAGCCATCTTAAATAAGGAATGCATACCTTATACAATGCAGTCCTACATACTCCATAAAAATATGGGTTGTCACAAAATGATTGCCTTTGATAATATGTCTGCTGGACATAAACATGACCTAGAGCTAGACAACAACACAACTCCTAAGGAAATTGAAAGATTAAGTCAACTCCAACAGGATTTAAATTCAGAAAGTAGAATAGATCCCAAATTAAATTTTGTAAGACACTTAATGAAACACTCTTATCTTTTCTATTGAGTTTATATTCCAAAATAATAAACTGTAAATAAATACACTTTTAAGAAAAGCAGTGAGTAAGTACTTACAATACTTGACAACTGAATACTTTAAATTTATTCAAGGTAACAGCTTATAACAGACGATGAAGTCTGTCTCGTGCCTTGGTTAGTCTCCTATTTGACAGTTACATTGTACTGGTATAGTTTGATGTTTGAATATCTGTTCTTGCTACAGGTCCCACTATAGACTATAAGTTAGGATTTGTCAAGATCAAAGTTTATGATTTATATTATAACTCAATGTTTAAAGTCTTTTACCAACAACAGCATGCCTCTTCAAGTCACAGCAGCAGTACCTGAAGCTGGTTTCTCTCAATAATTTCACAATAAAATTTCACTGATATTTCAAAGCCTGTTATGAATTAAGGCTATCAATCAAACAATTTTATGTCCTTCTTAAGCATTCTTATTGGAAACACAAGCTGTCAGAGAATTGAAGAAGACTGCTGTAGCTGAAGTTTGTGTTGGTTAAGCTTTTAAAATTAAGAAGATTGGTCACTAAAAAAATAACTGCCATGTTGCATATAGTTAAGTCAACAGAGTGTCAAACCATTTGACCAAAGTCTTTGGTGGTTTATATCCCATCTGCAGTATATGCATGGTGAAAGTACTTTGGATTAAAATGGTAGTACCCAAATCACCCCATCATTGAATTAAAATGATAGTACACAAATCACCCTACCAAATAGATGCCTTAAGGAGAGTAAAAACCTGCTCTAGCCAGTTGTAGGAACATTGAACTATTGAGAAGTATTCCATTTCAAGTGTTAAATTCAAAGCCATAAATGTAGATTAACAAGTGATAAGCTTCAACAAATTGAATCACTTTAAATTAATTACCATAGAGATACAGTCTTCAGTAGTGACCTAATGGGTTCAGCAATTCTTAAACATAACCAATAACAATATAAATTATCTATATGGTTATTCTGCCTGTTATCCACCAAATATCTCTCAAATCACACCCAATTGTGTTAAAATAATAATAAATAATGTAGTTGTAGATGCACTATGTCTGGAAATAAGATGAGGTAGTCATGGTCAAAACGTCTCTGATCATGGTTCAACTCAATCAGGACCAACCTGGGGTTAAATGACAACCAAGGCATAAATTACACTGTGAAGTGATGTAAGTCCAACACCCATGAGTGAAATACTGCCTCTCACATCTAGAACGGTGCTACTGCTTATGTAGACAAACATCTGAGGCTACATCCAAAAGTTGACCTTCTGACTGATTGACAAAGACTCACTCACTACAACTCTGGCCCACAGACACAAAACTGGCATTCTCTAGCAGCCCTGCCAGAAAATTATGAGAATGGGTAAAGATTTTATATACCATATTTGGTGACATAAAAGACGCAGACAGGTATATCAGATGTACCCTAATTTCAGCACTGTATATTCAGGAGAAAAGGGTTTTAGTACATTTAAAGTACATGGGAACCCAACTTCACAAATATGATCTGGGGTGATTTCTTTTGAGACATTTTTTGGAAAAAAGTGGTCTAATATGCCATCAAATATGGTAATTAATAATATGAGTTTTTATAAATAGAATTCAGTCTTTTCTCGGTGTCATTGTAAATAAATAAATACATAAATAAATAAGTAAATAAATAAAAAGAATGAGACATGAAAGCTAGCAATACCTGTTACAAGAACTATAAGTTACACAATGGCAGTTTCTTGTTTCAGTGTTATGTCACAAAATGTAAAATGATATCTTCAAGACTCAGATTCTAAGCACATCGACTACTCATGGCAATTATATCTAAATTGTCCATTGTATACTATAGAATTCCACAGCTAAGCCTTGTTCAATGGCATCTTGGAAAACTGCATTCACAACCCACATTTACAGTAATTTAACCCTTTAGCATTCAGATTATTCTATAAAATGTAATGTTTATTTATTTATTCAAATTGCTCTGAATTAATCATGCATTGTCTTGTAGCTTAACGATTTCAATGATGTGAATGCTTATCTTTAGAATGACATTGTAGGCTAGGTGTGAGAGGCTGAATCTGGCTGGTTAGGGCATAAAACAAGTAGAATATCTGGGATGGATATGTCCACTTTAAACATTTCAGCAATGTAAAGAATGCATTCTTTTGGGATGCAAATGATTGAGTAATTTTGTTAATCAAAAACAACTGAGCCTACTTGGTAGGAAAGAAAAACAATGGAATGCAGAGAACTGAACAGATGATAACTAAAATAAAGAGATAGGAAACAATTGCAAATTCAAGGAAGGTACTATTTATGGTAATTATTCAATGACACCTATCAAAAGCAAAACTGATGTGTAACAGATATTTCACAGAGACAAATTAGTGGAGTCAGCCATAGGAATACTTCAGCATAAACATGGTGTCTGCAAAAATAAAATCCTAAATGCAGAATTAATGGGATGTGTGTGGGTTCACATTAGGATTACATTTTATGAACCCAGCCAAGGCTGTTAGGAGCTCAGACAGTGTTCGTTAGAAACTTTTATTTTGCTTTTACAATGGCCTGTAATGCAATGAGCTTTGCAAAGGAATATAGGACGATGTTTGAAGAAATAAAGTTTGAATTTCTGAATAAATGATCAGTTATCCACTAGTTTCATCTCAAAAATCAACAAAGCTAGAATTGGAGAAAAACAATGATGGTTTACATCAGCAAAAAAGAAATAAAATTAATTTCTTGAAAGGAAGGTGCTGCCTAACATGTGAGAAGTAACCTGCCCTTCATGACACACAAATGTTACTGAATACATACTTGTGAGAAAGATGGGGGAGG
>NC_068981.1:33408047-33432773 GCF_001194135.2 Octopus bimaculoides
CATTATTAATTAACAACAACACAAAAGAATAGTAGCTCTATATATGGATCCCAACAGGTCTGTACTGAAAAGAAATGAAAAAAAAATTCCAGTTATTTAAACAGTTAAAAGATAGTTAATATCTCAAAAGATTGTAACGAATATCTTTAAAGATTGTTGATATCTTAAAAAGTTGATGTGATAATAATTTCTTACACTGACTAAATATGAAGCAGAGAGAAATATAGCCAATTAAATCAGTTCCTATATATCAGTGGTTCCTCAAGTGAGTGGCATTGCCCCCTCCCCCGGGGGGAAGTGGAAAGTTCCAAAGGGGCATTGAAGAAAAGTGGGGTGATAATGGGGTAGCGATTCATGTAAAAACAACAAAATAATGGGTTCATTAGATTTAAGTTTTATTTGTGAAATGCAGTTGCTTTGAAGTTGTTTCAGAAAGAGGTCCATGTTTGTGATGGTTAGTTGAGGTGGGGGTGCTAGGAATGTGGCCTGGGTGTCAAGGGGGCGGCAGACTGAAAATGTTTGGGAACCACTGCTATATACGATGACTAGGATTTATTTTATCATCTCAGGAGTATAAAAAGCAAAGATAACCTCAAAGAGATTTGAAATCAGAATGCAGGAGGATGAAACTAAATATTCTAAAACATTCAACCCAGTTTTCCCAGAACTCATACATTTCTGACACTGTGCTATAACATCACATAATAATCCATAAAGAATTATCAAATTTACTATTGTGCAGTAAACAGAACATATAGTGCTTTCAGCAGCCAAATCTGTCTCATATCACATAGACACTAGCATCTTTAAAAAAAAACAAAACATGTTAAATATAGTCCTATAGACATACTGTAAAAAGCAGATAAACAGATGAGACAGTCACAGCTCAAATGCCTTTGCACATAGTTTTGTTTGATAAAGGCTGATGTGACCTAAACAACAATGTGAAGACACAATATGAAGAGTACAAGCCAATGAAGAAGCCTCTATGCAGTAGCTCAGTTTGCTAAAAGTAGCAGTCAATTCCTCTCATGCCACACCTTACAATCTTATAAAAAGGTATGGACACATTAATCCTAGATATACTGAAAAATTAGATGAAAATGTCAAAACTGGAAAGCTTTACTTATATATTTGCTTGCTAAGGACTGGCCAAGAACAAACAACAATAACATGAAATTTACAAGTAATTCCAGTTTGGAAAATGAGGAAAGAAAGTATTAACACACTTAAGAAGTACAATGACTGTGGGATCAAAATGTTGGGCTAGTAATGAGTTCAAAGCAATAGTGAGTCCTTTGTACATAAATCCAAGCATGCAATTTAAAAAAAATCAAACCCATATAGTTGATGTAGGATACATATAATATGCATGTGTCCTCTTTCCAGCAATCTCATAAAAATAAATGATATACATATTCTTTTTTACTCTAGACACAAGGCCTGAAATTTTGGGGGAGGGGGCCAGTAGATCAGAATTTGAACTCAGAACGTACAGACAGACAAAATACCGCTAAGCATTTCACCCGGCATGCTAACATTTCTGCCAGCTCACTAATATATATTAAAATTAGATTTGCTATTCGTCTGAAAGGAGAAGTTATTCTCCTATGACAAAACACAACAGTGATTAACAGCATTGTTTTGATACTTGCTATGCTCATGCTTGCTTGTTTGCTTCATGCTCTTGCTTGATGAGGCTGGGGTCATCCCAGGTTAGTGGTCCCAGAGGCACATCACGCATAGAGCCAACCAGGTACACCAGTTCTCATGACAATTTATTATTTGCTTTCATTTATATATCTCAGATATAAATTGCATTCCTATTATTCACGCAAAAACATCACTGACTCGAAACTAAAATAGCTACTGTGTTGTGTTTCAGCAGACAATTCTGCATATCTCAAAAAAAATAAAGACACTAGAGTTCAAAAATTAGAATTCTATCTCACCAAAAATCACTTATTACAATGCATAAAAACAAATGAGTGTTTATCTTGAGAAGAGATGAATTCTTCCCATAAAAATGGGCCAGCATGAAATTTGAGAACTCACCTGTTCTTATAGCACATTCAGACTTATCTACTTATCTCAGCTGCCTTAGTTGACAGATGTCATACTAACTTCACAGGTGCATTGCAAGTAGTAGGAAGCATGTCTAGCAGTAAAAACAACTACCACAGAAATATGCAGTTTTGTAAAATAATTTTCAAGACCTACTTATGCAAGAATAAGAAACAGGATTTAAACTGAAAAACAAAAAGGTTAAAAGCAGAGTTATTGGAGAAATTTAACCTTATAATTAGACAAACTTCTTTATAATCAATAATAATAATAATAATGATGATAATCCTTTCTACTATAGGCACAAGGCCTGGAATTGTGGAGGAGAGGACTAGTCGATTACATTGACCCCAGTCTTTCACTAGTACTTTATTTTTCCACCCCAAAAGGATGAAAGATAAAGTTGACCTTGGTGGCAATGCTCAACTGGTACTTATTTTATCAACTCCTAAAGGATGAAAGGCAAAGTTGACCCCAGCAGAATTTGAACTCAGTGTAAAAATGGGCGAAATGCTATTAAGCATTTTGTCCAGTGTGCTAATGATTCTGCCATATTGCTGCCTTAATAATAGTAATACTATATATATACATATAGACATATAGTTCCCTTTCTACAGTTTTCTTTTTAACATTAATTATCATCATCATCGTTTAACATCTGATTTCCATGCTGGCATGGGTTGGAGAGTTTGACTGAGAACTGGCAAGCCAGGAGGCTGCACCAGGCTCCAATCTGATTTGGCAATGTTTCTACTGCTGGATGCCCTTCCTATTGCTAACCACTATGGGAGTGTAGTAGGTGCTTTTTATGTGCCACTGGCACAGGGGCCAGTAAGGTGGCACGGGCATCGACCATGGACTAATCATACACCAAAAAAACAGATAGCTTATTTTTTTTATAGACTATTACCTTAACCAAAGCAAAAACAGATATATCCATTATCTACTTACAAATACAATAAATAAAGTTAACCTCTAATCCTAGGGATTACTGCAGTTTAACTTTTGACAGAAGTAAAAACAAAGGACTATCTAATAGGAAAATAAAAAAATAACAAAATTCAGTAATAATATTTCATTACATTGGCACAAGGACACATTTTTAGAAGTGTCTTCAATTAGCTGACTCAGGACAAGTACTTACATTACAAGATATGAAAAGTAAAATGGGCTCTAATGAATTCAATATGTAAAGAAATCATTGTTATATTAATGCCCACTTTTCTATACTTGGAAAAGTAAGACAGAATTGTTTGAGGGAGATTATAAATAACCAGACACCTTTGCTGTTGTCAACTCCCACCAGTTTCCAAGGAAGGTAATGTTTACTCATGGCGAGACATGTTTTTATGGAAGATTGGAAATGAAGGACACCACTTGTATAATGGTGATGCTCCTTTACAACTACTGCCTGATATCAAGCAAGGACACACACACACATGACAGACTTCTCTCAGATTCTGTCATCCAAATCTACTCGCAAAGCTTTAGTTGGTCCAGTGAGAATGTGTAAGACACTTGTCAAAGGTGCCACATAGTGGAATTGAACCCAAATCCAGTTAGTTGGGAAGCAAACCTCAACCACACAGATATGAATGAGCCTAAAGTGGACTAAAAGGCATTTACTGCAGTATTTTATTATTTCTACTACTTCACAAGATTATTTGGTAATAATCATATTTATTGAATACATATATTTACCTTAGTAACACAAGAAATCTTTAGTCAATCCATAAGATTTGGAGCAGAAGCCAAGCACTTTTGTTTCTAAATTTGAACCCATTGATTTAAGAATAAATTTCTGAGCCAGTCTCAAAAATCTATTAAAATTCAATTCATGTCTAGGATGCTGCATGGTCTCGGTACTTAACTGTACTTTTACTGATTCTGGATGAACAGAAGGCAAGTTGACTTCAGCAGGATTTGAACTTAGAATGTAAAAGGTTGTAATTAAATACCAGAAGACATTTTGACCAACAGTATCAATTCTGCCTATACAGCACCTTAATGTTGGTTAGTGTTGCTATATCATACAGCAAAAGTAGAAATAAATACTCTGAAATCAATAAGAACTATTATTCTGCATGGATTTCATTTTGGTTTTTAATCATCATCATTATCGTCATCATTTAACATCCGTTTTCCACACTGGCATGGGCACTAGCCAGTTGGAGATTTGCACCCAGCGCCAATTGTCTGTTTTGGCATGGGTTCTATGGCTGGAGACCCTTCCTAACACAAACCACTTTACAGAATGTACTGGGCAATTTTTATGTGGCACCAACATCAGTGTTAAATCAACATTTTTTTACTGTCATGAAATACAGAGTCTTCTCTTGTAGACTTGCATTTACTATTTAAAGGATGCAAAAACATGTTTGACCAGTTGCAGTTTAAATGAGTTCATAATAAGACACAAACATACCCAGAGTTGTCTGCCTTAATTGACAAATAAAAACAATATTAGTCTTTTGTCCATCACCACATAATTATATCTAGTTAGCTTTTTAATGCTTCCTGTATTAATTATGTTAACAAATATTCATCTATGTATTTTGAAGCCTAACTGACCACATGACATTGTATGCTTGCAACTTCCACTGAAACATTTTATTTGCCTACATCCATCTCCGTTTTGTGGTTACCATATCATAAGCAGATTTTATCTCTAGAAGTAGTTTACAGTTAAATTTCAGATATCTAAACATCAAGTTTCTAATTTTTGGATAATCCAAACAAGATCTCAAGGTCCTGTGATTATCTGATTAGCTAAATTGTGTGTAACTCGAACTCAATTATAACATAAGTGCTGCTGTTTCATCATTTGTTTACAATGATTAAAAGTGAATTCAAATTTCTGAAGAACACATAAACATTGGAGAGGTGTTCTCAACACTGGTGTCATGATCAAGTCTTTTGTTTCCAGGTATCAAAAGTACTATATACCAGGCTGCTAGTTTGATATCAGTCAGTCATTTTAAACAATGTTAAAATAATTGTAACATTGTAAAAGTAAAAGTGACTAACATGCTGAAGAATTTAAAAGCATGGCAAAATCAATGGTATCTTCATTCATCTCTATGACTTTGTTCCAAGTATATACATCTGTTACAAGTAATTGAGTTTGTTGTTGTTACCATGTCTGTGAAGAGAAAGTGAACACCAGTGACAATCGAACAGAAAAATGAGACTTTACAATGTCTGGATTGTGGTGAAAAGGCATCAAACATTGCACAGAATACAACATTTTATTGATTGAAAAACATAAAATCTCTTTAAACATGTTTTTATTTTTAGTTTTGTTTGTTTTTATTTTCTTCTTTTTTTACATAATTATGTTCACTATGGCTTCCTTTGTTTACAATTAGATCAGTTATCCAAGCAAAATACTCCTTGTCTATATTGGGATAATCAAGGTCTAACAGTAGTTTAGTTTTTCTTTCATTTTCTTTCATCTTTTTTTTTTTTCAGTCATTGAACTATGGTTATGACAAGAGTTTATAGTTAATCAAGTCGACCCCAGTATTTATTTCAGTCTGGTATATATCTTATTGATCTCTACTTTTCAAACCATTAAGCTATGGAACATAAAAGGACCACACGGACACAGGCTTTCACATTCATATATGACGAACTTCTGCACAGTTTCCAGCAACAAAATTCCATTCACAAGGCATTGGTCAGCTTGAGAATGACATTTACCCAGAGCATCATGCAGTAAGCTCAAAACTCATGTCATGTATTTACAAAGTAGACTCCTAAATCACATGCTTATTCCTTTTTCAATTAAAATCCTGGCCTTCAAATGCCAACTTATTTACAATGATCTTTTTTCATCATAACAGTCTTTTCTGATGTTTATCATTGCTCTTCTTGAATTAGATGTTTGTCTTAAACTTGACTTACCAACTTTATGTCGTAACTGGTTCCAGTCAGTACATATGAAAATACTTGATGCTTTGTAAGAGTATTGCATCATTTCTTACATAAATTTATGTAAATGGCCTCATTGATTTCAGTGTCTGATAAGGTTGAATTCCAATGTCATAATTTTGTTTAGACATACATTCTATCCCATGTTAGCAAAGATAGTCTTAATACTTTTATTTTTTTTAACCACTTTTTTTTTTTTAATAATACTGAATTCTTATAATTTGTTCTATAAGAGAGGAATAGTCAATTGAAACCAACTAGTATTGATATTATCAACCTGAAATAAACAAGCCAATGAGAGAGTTTCTTTGTGGTTACTCAATCTAAAAATATCAGTCAAATATCCCTCAGATTATACATTTTATTTGCTACTCAATGACCCTGCCAATTCACTTATAATTGACAAGTATTTATATCTGAAAGAAAAAACACACTGGACTATGTAGTCCTAAATAGTCTTAAAGATACAGGATGGTTATGACTAGAACAACTTTGGCTATAGGTCATCTCAATTAAGGTTTGATGTTGAAGAAATAAAGTATAAATTTGGTCACTACAAGAATTTAACTCGGAAAATAAATATAAAATTTAAAACAAGCTAAATTCTACAAAACACTTCTCTTCCATTCCAATTCCTTCCCACACGATTGCCAAGAACTAAAATGACAATGCTACTTTCCCTCTTTTGCTCACTTAAACAAAACTCAAAATACTGAAATGTTAGATCATCCACTCCTCATAGCAAGTGAACTTCTCAAACTCTTCTACAAACTCTACTACAAACTTATAGCTGCCAACACAAACCATCACCATTTTCATGAGATTCTACATTTTTACCTTCTGAAGTATTGAGTCTGGCATTCTAACATTTTTTTCATCTCATCACCTTCAGATATATTTTTATAATATTAAAAAAAAAGCATACTGAGATAAAATTCTAGAAAAACAACTCTTTTATCAAATAGTTCTTTTTGTTTTTTTTGCTATTTAAGTTATAGATCATATCTATGCATTCTGTAATTCATAACTGAGTTATCTTTTACTGATTAAATATATCTTAATTTAAAACTAAGAATAACCTGAAAGCACTTGTAAGACTATTTTTATAAATTTTTGAAAAAATTCTACAAATAATTTTTTCATTTTCTTTTAACTTTTGACTGACTATTCGAAGTCATTAAAAAATTACAATTTTCTTTTAAAAGTCATCGTTAAAATTCTAAACTTCATTTTCTTCAGGTATTTCTTTTCTTTTTCCTCCAGCACGTTCTTAAGCATTTTGTAACATTTGTAGTTATGATTCATTTTATTTATGTTTTATTGTTTCCACTTGAAGTGGCAGAAAAAAAGAAAAAAAACACTACACCACATCAATGAGATATTGGTTATAGCATGTTGGTGAATTATTGTTTGCCTATCACCTAGATGTCCTTTCTTTAAACTGAAATCGTGAATGTTTGAGAATACGTGTGAGGTAGATGTATGATCACAACTATGTGAGCAGCTCACTAATGTGAAAAGCACTTGTAATTTGCAGAAGGTCAACAGCTTTTTAGAGTTGAAGCACTTTCAGTTTTGAAGATAAAACTGGCCTCGGATAGGTTGCAGTCTCAGTTTGGTTATAAATATGTGATCAAAAGAGATTGGGAAGCCAACCATTTGTAGCAAATTTGAATGTTTGTGCTGTTTCCTATTCTTACTTAAAGAGGGTAAAGCATTTTAAGTGTATTTCTTTCATGTGTATATTAACTGCGTTTTGGTACTGTTAAACAAGACTAAATAATTATGTCTCCATAACAGGATTTTATCAAAGTTTAACTTCACAATAGTTCATTACTGGAGTAAGGCATCTTTCTTTTATCTATTTGTTCCACTTATTGAATTGAAGCCATGCTGGGGCACGACCTTTTAAGGTTTTAGTCAAATAAATCAACCTTAGGAATTTTTTTTTAAAGCCTAATACTCATTCTATCAGTCGTTTCTTACCAAACTGCTAAGTTACAGGGATGTAAACAAATCACACCAGTTGTCACGCAACAGTGGGGGACGAACACAAACACACACACTCACACACACATACAGAGTGTACTGTTCTGTGATGATAAGATCAACAAAAAAGTACTCCAGCTGATGAGAGATAAATATTATTTAATAAACACAGTTTATCTTTTTATGTGCTAGTATTAGTTTCATGTGATGAAAGCATGCCAGACAGTATTTTGTAACACATCTGGTGTTCCAGCACAAGCTTCAGGCACTGCCCAAATGGCATAACATACTATTTTTAGTTTGTTATGCTATATGGGCAGTGCCTGAAGATTGTGCTGGGACACCAGACATGTGTGTGTGTGTGTGTGTGTGTGTGTGTGTGTGTGTGTGTGTGTGTGTGTGTGTGTGTGTGTGTGTGTGTGTTTGTGTGTGTGTGTGTGTGTGTTTCTACCCCAGCCACTTGACAACAGTGGTGATTTGTTTACATCCAAGTAACTTAGTGATTCAGCAATAGAATAATTCACACCAATAAAATTAAAAGAAAACATGAGTACTAGGGTTGATTTGTTCAACTAAAACCTTCAAGGTGGTGCCATGCAGTCCAGTGGCTAAAACAAGAAAAGAAGATAAAAGAAGACAACTACATATTTCTAACAAGATATATAAGGAAAATATTAAAAAATGAATAATTCAACAGAACAAACAACATTGCTAAGAGTACAATCAAATATTAATCAGAATGATATATCTATCCTATGGCAGATTCAATGAAATAAAACAAAATATCTGATGGTCATCACTGTAAAATAGAGATTTCCTTCAGATTAATGTATTAAGAAAATTAATTCAACCATACAAACTCAAGTACTATAAATTGTTATGTAGTTTTTAGCAGTCAATACGGAAAGATAATTGTCTCAGTAAAAGTTCATGGCATTTCATTTAGTCTTTATCATCAGTACAGTTAATATTTTAGCTATTGTTGTAAAAACAGTAGTTCACAATTTCGTTAATTGATTAGTGACATCATATATCAATCAACATTTCAGCAATTTGGTTTTATGAAAAATGATACTAGGTCTTAAGTTAAAACACAATGAGCTGTTGGTATTGTTGACCAATATCAAAATGTGTAAAATTAAAAGCCACAACTGGACAAGTCAATAAGCACTAATCATCCTCAGAACTGGACTCTACCCACTGCAAAAATAGTACAAGGGATGCTTAAAACTTTCTGAATCTGGGTAAAAGAAAATACAGGAGGATCAGTTAATTATGATTTTATTTAACATATTTCCCTCTCAGATTCACACACTTATTGCAGCAGTCACTCAGTTTTACTAAGCCCTGTAAAAAAAACTCATCAGGTTTGGCCTCCGACCAGGCCTTTTCATGATACCCTTAAAGCCAAGAACTTTTCTGTACTCCATCGTAAATACTCCTTGGTTCATTCCAACTAGATGTAAATAGATATCATTAGTAAGTACAGATCAGCTCACTGCTGTAAATATCACAAGTCTGTATATATGATTTCTGACATAGGCACAAAGTTACATAAGTAAAATAACAAATAAGGAAGATGGAGAACTTCTAACAATGTGAACAGGAAAAGTTAAGTAACCTTTATATATTTCAGGCACAAAGGCTCATCATCAGAAGTGAACAGCTTAGAAATATGAGTTTATGTAGATTCTGTATTTTGATTGCCAAACAAGCAAATATGACAGCAGCCGCAGTTTCTCAAAAATGGTGTTGCCAGTGGCCATGAAAGTCACAGTGGAGCAATAATGGATGGTTAGCTGTAGGTTGGCAGCAGTGGTGGTGAAGATAATTGTCTTGATATTGGTAGCAATGGTGGTACATGTCACAGTATTAGAAAGTGGTAGGGAGATTATACTCAATGAAATTGAAACCAATGAATCCAGACAGATGAAAGGCAAAGGATCAGCATTAAATATTGGTTTATGTAATTTAGAAATCAACCATACTACTTAACTCTACTTCATGTTCTTGGCCCTACAAAGTAAAAGTCAAAGTGGTCTTTGGTAGAATTTGAAATCAAGATGTAAGGAAATAAAACTAAATCATGCCTTGTAAGATTTGTCATATTTAGACGAAAATAACAGCAGTGACTCAACTATTTATCATACTTCTAAGAGATCGATAAAATACTGAGGAATTGATACCAAATCACTTAAAGGATTCTTTTCAAATGAGGAACGTATTTTTCATATATTCAAAATATAAGAATATCAGGAGCTTCTTTTGGAAATGCTGTTTAATTTGTCAAAAGTGGAAGATATGAAGATATTTTCTGTAGTGCATGGGAAGGTAACTTCTACAGCAGAAAGGTACAGAGGTAGGTAGGTATTCAGGGAAGAAGTATGGGGAAAGTGCAAGGCTGAAGTTTTATAAGGTGGAAAAAAACAAGCTTTTTTTTCCTGAAGATGGTGAATTGGCAGAGTCATTAGAGTGTCAGACAGAACGCTTTGTAGTATTTGTTCCAACTCTTAGCACTCTGAATCCAAATACTGCCAAGGTGAACTTTGCCCTTTTTTTTCTATACAGAGTTGATTAAAAAAAAAAAAAAAGTATCAATCAAAGGTCACTCTGACTGCATCTCAAGCAAGTCAGTCTGGTGTGTCTCGAACCATGCCTGTAGAGCTTATCCTGAACGGGTGATGCTTCTCAATGGCACTGCCAGACCAGGGATCTTTGGTGATTGTCCATAGGTCCTGGCCTGAAAGTTGTCCTGAACAGGCAGGTCAGGTGTACCTCGTCGACACCCAGATTCTGCCTGAGAACCTCATCGCACCTCCACTCCATTAATCCTCTATAGAACACCTTTGTGGAATTGAAGTTACACAAGTTTGGTCCCAGACGGCAGAGTTGCTTGAGAGCAAGGTGGCACTCATGGTGCCATTCGCCTAGCCTCGGTCTCTGTTTGATCTACGACTACAGTTCGGCCAAAGAGACGAGCTGCAGGAAAGCGCGCTGCACAAACAGCGACCACACCTGTTCACCATCATCTATGAAGCCCCAGAAATGTCGCAGTTTCAGCACATGTCTGCGCATCATCAACTACAGCATGTCTAACCCTCCATTTAGCAGGTGTTGACAGCAAATGGATCACCTAACCATCGGAATGCTTCCCTTCCACAAAAAGTGGAAGAGTATGCATTCCAGTTTGGTGATGGTAGGGTCAGGACAAGGTACGACAGTCAGACAAGAATTGATGACAGATACAATGTACGCGTTCGCCACCTCCAGCCGACCTTTTAGGGAGAGCTTTTTCTCGTGACCCATTGCTGGGTGAGAGTGGCCACCCTAGTCATTATCTCACCCCAGTTGGAGGTCTGGACCAAACCAGACACTGAGCAATTTAATCAGTCTGTCAGTCCAGCATCCCACAATGGAGACACTGTTGGATGGCATGCGCTTGCTTCTCCAGGTGCTAAGCCACAAGGCCACTGACTTTTCCCGGTTAATTTTTGCTCCCGTTACTGCTTTGTATTCTTTTAGTGTCTCACCGACCAGGTCTATATGCCTGTGGCTCGACACTATGATGGTGACGTCGTTCACGTATACAGACACGCTGCTCTTGCGGGATGCCCCTCAGCATCACCAGCTTCCGCAGTAGTGGATCATGAGTCAATATATACAGAAGTGACAAGAGGGGGCATCCTTGACGAACTGAACGCATGATGTTAAATGGTCTGGACAGATGACCATTTATGTGAACTACCAAGTGGATGCCGTTGTATAAGGCAGCGATCCAACCGTGAAAGATGGGACCAAAACCAGCTGCTCTAAGGTCAGCCTCCAAGTAGTGATGGGCTACCCTATCGAAAGCTTTTGATTGATCCAAACTGATCAGCGCCCCATCCATGCCAGGTTCCTTAACTACCCTGTCTATGATGTAGTGCATCAGATGGAGGTTGTCGTCGATACTCCTACCCAGCATGGCACACGTCTGCACCTTCTCGACCAGTTTCTCAATGACAAGCACCAACCTCTCAGCTGACACTTTGGCTAAAATCTTCAAATCTGCACCTGAAGGTATCTATGACATTCGCCTGGGCTTGAAGTTATCTATGACGTTCCCCTTGTTTGGATCTTTCTTTAGCAGTACCACTGCTCCTTACTTTACAAAGATGAGGATACTCCTGTTTTGCAGCCAGTTGCAGTAGACAACTGCCAAGATGCCTCCAAACAAGTCTGGCATATGACAATAAAGTTCATAGGGCAGACCATCCAAGCCTGGTGACTTGTCTCCCGCACAGCCTGCCATTGCATCCTGTACGTCTGCAGGTGTGATGGATCTTTTACAACACTCTGCCTCTTTTGCTGAGAGTCGTGGTAGGCTATGCAGGTATGCACTAAAGTTCACTCTGCGTTTTGACTACCAGTTGTCCCAAACAGTCAGGCAAAATGTTGTTGAAAGGCCTCACACATCCTTTCAGGCGTAAGTAATTCGCAGTCCTGTTCATCTGTCAGGGACTTAATGTTGGCTTTGTTTCCTCGTTGTGCCTCTGCCACTCGAGCCTCTCGGACGGCTCCAACTCCTTCGTTCCTCAGAGCACGCATCCTAGCTCTGACAACACATCCTTCATATTTGATGTTGAAATGTTGGTCGAGGACCAACTTCGTTGCCAGTACGTTGGATGTAATGCCAGATCTAAGTGCCTCTTCTAATTTCTTAACTAGGTCTCTCTCCAAGATGGATAAGACAGAAACATAGACAGATACATACATACATACATAGGCAGACAGACGGACAGATAGATAGAAAGGCAGGCAGACAGACACAGACAGATAGATAGACAGACATATAGATAGACAGACAGACATATATATATATATATATATATAATTGTGTTATATGAATTCATAAGAATCAAGGCACATCAACTAGTAAGACACCAGAAATGGCTAAGTACAATAACATAGAGCTCACCTTGAATACCTCAAGTATTGACAGGATATTGTAGACATGCAAGTACCAAATACAATTTAAACCAGAGATCTAGCTCAGGTATGGGTCTTTGGTATGGCATAAGTATAACAAGTAAACAAAGATGATGTCTGAAATTTACAAAAGCTGCTGCAGTAGAATTTTATTCGTTTAATGCAGTCATAAAAGATTACATTGTAATATATAATCCACTGTCATCATGTAAAATATTAAACAGATAACATTTTAAACATAGACCTGGACATAACCAACATTTGCTGGACTAGTAGTGGAATATATATCATAATGTAATTTTTCATGACTGCATTAAATAAATAAAATTCTACCGAAACAGCTGTTGTAAATTTTAAATGTCATTTGCGTTTACTGTGTGTGTGTGTGTGTGTGTGTGTGTGTGTGTGTGTGTGTGTGTGTGTGTGCGCGCGCGCGCGTAATCATTATGATATTTACAGCAAAATTATATTGTTATATATATTCAGAACTGGTAAAGTAACAGACGAAACACATTGTGGTATTTAATAATGTCCATATTTTAAACGCTATCAATGTTGATTTTGCTTCCCATATCTCATGGAGAAGGTGCAAATAGTATCAGTAAGATACTAGGAATCAACTAAATTGACTGCAACCCTCTCATATAAATTTCTGGCCTTGTGCTTTTGTAAGAAATCAATATCGATCCAGTGAAGTTTTAATATGTAGTGAGCCCTGATATGAACACAAATGCATACATCTGAACATTTTTTTTCTTTTTGGTTAAACAAGAACTGCTATCAATTTTTAAATAGGTCTGAGCTGAGAACACTTGTAATTGAAGGAAATTTCTATATGAGAACACTTGTAATTGAAGGAAATTTCTGTAACAAAATAATCTGGTTCTCTTGATCATTGGAAGCTTATGGTATTTGATTGTAGGTGAAATTAGAAATAGTAAGATGCGAGCAAACAATATGTCAGAGATATGAAGCCTTGTTATAATGATTCACTGGTGTGTTCAAACATTATAATTAGATATCATACAGATTAGCAAATTTCATTTCATCTTCTGTTTTAAATTGAATCTGTCTTTTCCATTCAACTGTGAAATACTTTATTAATTAAATCATGCTAACATCAAATGAAAAAACAAAAGAAAAAATATTAATTATAACAAGTTATTTTCATTTTTTGATAATACAAATATATTCTTCTTGTTCTTATATTATAAATGTTTACCACTGCCATGTTCCAAATATTTTTTCATGCACTATACTGGTGGGCAGATGTTATTCTTTGTATCATACTCTGCTAGTATTTTTCCATTAATCCTTTATTACAATAAACAAGGGAATGGCTTTACCAATACAAATTTCAACCAATCTGTGTTACAACCTGTATTTAAAGTGATTTCCCATAAAATTATCTATCTCGAACACTGTCAGCTTTATTTTCATTAATCTGATAAAAATCAGTTTTTCAATACCAATTGACTATAACTATTAACACATTTATGTATGATAGAATAGATATATATATATTTTTTAAAATACAACTAAGAAGAAAATGCATTGGATCGATAATATAGAGAATTTTAAAATGTAAAATATTAAAACATCAAATTCAAAAGGAATGCGAATGCAATAGAAGCAAACTGATGTAGGGTAAATATAAACCGTTCATATTCACTAGTCTAGAGGTAAACAGCTAAATTCAAATAAACAACTGAGCTATTTCAAGAATGTTCTATTTTATTATTGAGAATATAATAGATTTGTTCTTACAATCAAAGAATGAGATTTATAAAAAGAAAACTATTTTAAAAAGTGACCTCGAGAAATCTCTTCTATATTCACTTCTGAGAGTGGAATGAGAGAATAATAATTTTAAAAAAAAGTATCTAAAACAATTTATTGCAAAAATATTATTAAATGCCATTATCAATTATGAAAGGTATATTAAAACCACATCTTCTGAAATCAAGTATTAGCTCATAAATTTTCATGTGTGAGATATTGACATAAAGCAAACCAGAAAAGGAAATAATCCAACTTTTGATTTTCAAAAGTTATCGTGCAGTTTCAGGCAATGTACTTCAGAAATATATCAGCCACGCCTGCATAGGCACAGGTGTGGCTGTGTGTAAAGAAGTTTGCTTCCCAACCACATGGTTCCAGGTTCAGTTCTACTGTATGGCACTTTGGGCCTTCTACTATAGCCTCGGGCCAACCAAAGCCTTGTGAGTGGATTTGGTAAACAGAAACTGAAAGAAGCCTGTCATGTGTGTGTTGTTTTTTGAGTGTGTGGGTGTGTGTGCATGTGTCTTTGTGTCTATGTTTAGATCCCACTACCACTTGACAACCGGTGTCGATGTGTTTATAGAAGACACTTGCCCAAGATGCCACGCAGTGGGACTGAACCCAGAACCATGTGGTTGGTAAGCAAGCTACTTACCACACAGCCACCTCTTCTAATTTCCTGAATACAAACATATACATTATCTTTAGTCAAATAATCTTGCTTTATTCCTATCTATACTTTTAACTATTTTTATCATCTGCTTTTAACTTAATGCCTTCAAAATATTGCACAAACATTTTTTTAATAATATTTAAGCTAACACGGAAGCTCCTCACCAGCGTTTCTTAGAGTGAGGTGAGCTCACAGAGGGGTAGTAAATGCCAAGAGGAGATTGGATGTTTAGAAGTTTTTAAATCCTATTGATATCAAATGAAAAACAAAAAGCAAAATTATGTACAGTTTACATTAATCAGAGTGGTGACCTCATTTTGATTGTTGTTTTCCCTACATTTTGGCCGTATACGCACCCGCCTTCTTCAGGTGTCTTGTGATTCACCTTAGTGGATAAAGGCATTAGTTAAAGCAGTGCAATCAGCTAGAGGTCCAAGTAAGACACTAAGGTGGATCACAAGACATCTGAAGAAGGTTGGAGCATACAACAGCTGAAACATAGCAAAAGCAACCATCAAGATGAGGACAGCATCCCAACTGATGTTAAACAATGTACATAATATAAAATTCCTCATCTCAGAAAAATAAAATTGAGAAAAAATTAGTTACAATAAATTATTTTCAAGTTTGAATTCAAATATTTTCTTCTTGTTCTTATATTTGAAAAAACAAATGTATTTACCCTGCCATGTTCCAAATATTTTTTTATGCACTATAACTATGGTCAGATGTTATTTTTAGTACCGTATTCTGCTAGCATAGTTGTGGTTTTTCTTAGAAATAAAATATTTAAACCAGGTACAATACTTATATTTTAAATACATTTTCAAAGATACAAAACAAAACTATTATTGGTATTAGAATATGAGGACAGTGTGTTATCAGTGAGCATAAAATATGACAGATGATGTGCCAAGGTTCAAAATAAGTTAGTTATATAAGTCCTCACCTAGTCTAGTAATTACTATAAATATTTAACATAAGGGGCACTAGTTCACAAATATCTAAAAACAAAAAGGCACATGCTGGATGGAGTGATATACAAAAATATGAATAACAAACTATTGTACAAAATTAATTCTGTTTGATAAAATAATCTCCAAAAGAGGATCTTTTGTAAAATGCCTTCTAGAGAAAGGAGGTGCTAAGCTACAACAGTTTGAGAACCACTACCCTCAATTGTCATTCTGTCTAATAGAAACAGCTGTCAAATCTCTCGCAAATCAAACTCTACCATCTTAAAACTGGAAATGAATTCATCAGATAATGTAGTTCCAGAAGAAAATAGATGAAACAGTCATGGTTGGAACACCTGTAACCACAAGGTTTGCTTGATCAGCGAGCTACATAACAACAATTAAATGACACTAATAGTGTCACAAAGATCATGTTTTCATTTTGCACACCTTGTTCAAGAGCAATTTGTGAGAATTCAATAAAATATATCAGGTACCTCTTAAAGTTTTAATAGTTTCCAAAATCTCTTGACTCACTTCATCAACACTTTCTAATAATAACCATGCACTTATTCTCTGTCTCACTCTTCCATCCTTTTAATATCCTTTCATCTTATCATTGAAATAACAAGCTGGAATCAAGCTTACAAGAAGCAGTCTTATCTTCTGTTCTGTTGCTCAGCAATAATTTGACTCAATTTCAACAATGGGTAACAGAAACCTAGTATTATATTCTGAGCTGAAATCCTGTCAAGGTCAACTTTGCCTTTCATCCACTTGGGGTCAATAAAATAAGTACCAGTTGAATACTGGGGGAAAGGGTCAATGTAATTGACTAGCCTCCTTCTTCAAAATTTCGGGTTCTGTGCCTACAGTAAAAAGAATTATCAAAAAACTATTCAGTAAAACTAAAATAAAGCATATTTTGAGGAAAGCAGGCTTCACATATGACATAACATGTCTCCACAATCCTCAGAGGGCTGCTGAAGACAGCAATTCTCAAGTCAGGAGAATGTAAGTCCCTGCTTGGAGAAGATACCAGATGCTAATATTTCCAAAAGATTTGTAATTCACTGTATTCAGTCAGATGAAATAAAATGTTAGAAAGTATTTCACTTCCCATAAGAAATACCAGCATAAGATACAAATCCTCAACTCATGCATATATAAGCCAATACTGTATCCATTTGCCCAATGTATAGGTGCAGGTATGGCTATGTGGTTAAGAAGTATGCCTCCCAACCACAGTGAAGGTGTGTGGCTTAGTGGTTAGGGTATTCAGCTTGCGATCATAAGGTTGTGAGTTCAATTCTCAGTGATGCATTGTGTCCTTGAGCAAGACACTTTATTTCACGTTGCTCCAGTCCACTCAGCTGGCAAAAATGAGTACTACCTGTATTTCAAAGGGCCAGCCTTGTCATACTCTGTAACATGCTGAATCTTCCTGAGAACTACGTCAAGAGTACACGTGTTTGTGGAGTGCTCAGCCACTTGCACATTAATTTCGGATCAACTGGAACCCTCGTCATAACCAACAGGTGCCAATTTTTTTGTTTTTTCCAATGACATGATTTTGGGTTCAATCCCACAGCACAATACCTTGGACAGAGGCGTCTTCTACTATAGCCCCAGGCCGAACAAAAGACTTATGAATAGATTTGGGAGATGGAAACTGAAAGAGGCTTGTTGTATATGTATGAACGTATGTGTGCATGCATGTATGTATTTGTGTCTCATTGTCTTGATATCACATGATAGTTGTAAAAATATGTCCAGCCATGGTGGAATATTATCTTGCTTGGAAATAAGTGAGGGTTAGCAATAGGGAGGGCAGCTGGCTATGGAAAATCTTAGTAAAAGAATTCCATCTATATGATCCATGCAAGCATGGAAAGTGGATGCTGAGATGATAACAATGACTTTGATTTAATAGCAACTTAAAATCCTGTCAAAATTACACTAGCATTTTACCTTGAGAGAGATTATTCTTTAGACCAGTTCAAAACTAAATTTAACACAAAGCAGACTAACTTCTACTGACCTTTCTATATCTCTCCTCTCTATCTTCTATTCTAAATCTCGTAGCCAAATTTTCTTACCTAAATATTATTTTTGATAAAATTAAAATTAGGTAACACCTCCCTATATACTGAGTTCAAATACTGCTCAATTTGACTTCATCTTTTAGCCTTCCAGGGTCAATAAAATAAGTGTTGGTCAAGTACTGGAATTAATATTGTTGAATATACTCTAAAAGATGCTGTCCTGGTAAAAGAATGAAATAATTTTTGTCATGACATGTGCTAAATATACCACATTTAATACTATCTCCAAAGCATATATTTCTAGAATACAGAGTGGTCACATCCTTGTACTTTGAGAGTATGCCCTGGCTCATTGCCATCTTCTTTCTCACCCTCTCTCTCTCTCCAACTGGGATGACCACATATACCTTCTGCTGCAAGACACTTGTTTCTGTCCCTCTATCATAGTTCAACCTTTCATCACCTGGCACAAAGCCACCTCTTTCAATACCTCTTCCCCTCTCAATTGAGGGGACTTTGTCTCACAAGTTATATGGTGACTTCACTGGTGCTGGTGCCACATAAAAAGCACCCAGTCCACTCTGTAAAGTGAATGGCATTAGGAAGGGCATCCAACCATAAAACCATGCCATAGCAGACTTCACTGGTGCCACATAAAAAGCACCCAGTACACTGTAAAGCGGTTGACATTAGGAAGGGCATTCCACTGTAAAAACCATGCCAAAGCGGCTAATGGAACTTGGTGCAGTCCCCCCAGGCTTATCAGCTCCAGTCAAACCATTCAACCCATGCCAGTATGGAAGGCAGATGTTAAATAATGATAATGTTGACAATGAGAGTGATGTGAAAAATAGCAGCTTTTTAGTTTTATTTCTATATGTTGTACAAATATTTTTGAACAGGTTTACATTTTTTCCCAGACTATCATGGTAGGGAAATGGTTTGAAAAATTTAATCATTAACTGCATCCTTTTTGAAAAAATAATTTTTTTCTAATGTTCTTATTCAACTGTTAAAAATCAATTTCTAAAAATGAATTAAAAATAGAAATGCTCAGTTTTTATCATCACCTTTCCTCATATTCATCTACAATCTGTCAAAACTTCTATGTTTGATTGTAAACATTTCTTTAAATTTAAACAAAAATTAAATGAAGACCATGACCTTTGCAGCCCTCAAAGACTACTGAGATTGAGGCGGTCAATGCTTAATTCTACTACTCCAAAATATTTTTTTAAAAACAAGCTACCAAATACAATCAAGTCAACAGGAGAAAAAAAAAAGTCTAAATAAACTAGTGATGAGCTGTGTCAACAAAATTCATAAGGTAAATGGGTGTGCCATGAGAAGAGGTGAACTTTAACGTCTAGGGCAGGTCCTTTCTCAGAGACACAAACTTATCTGACAATAAGGTTGTTATGATTATATGTGCAGGGTTTGATGAATTTTGGAAGCAATATTAATAGGGAAATTAAGAAACCTCATTAAAAAAAAAGTGAAAAGGACAAAGTTGTTCAGTACAAAACCAAAATCTTCTTACCCACCCCCTTCATAATTCATACAGAAATATTCAACTATAGGAATAGTTCAATCGTTCATTTACTTTATTTGAAAAGCTACTGCAGCCTGCAGTATTTCTCCTGAAAACAATATGAAATGTCATTATTTCCTGAGCGTTACAAGTCAGATTTAAAGGATAAGATTAAATTTAACAGTGAGGTGAGCCTTTAGGGTGTTCAAGACTCACTTTTCATACATGCAAAGCAAAACATACCCAGGTTTTGACTTAAAATGAAACAAGAATATTTGTCCTTTGCTTCTAAAGATGCTATATTCATAATGAGTCACCTACAATTAAAACACCATTGAAATAATTATCTCACAAGAATATTTCTTACAAATAGTATATTTACCTTACGAAGCTATTTTCTCAGCAAGTAAATATTTCAATAGCTAAAAAGATTGATTTACTTACCTAAAGTAATATATTATTTCTACCCTCAAAATTTGCACATATTAAGACAGTAAGGCTCCATTCTTATCCTAAAAATATTGGGCGAATTTGAAGAAAAATTGATAAACATAGTAGGTCCCATGTGCACATACCAGATGAAGCTTTTATTCTACAAGCAGACTGTCTCTGTTTTGTGCTAATCCAACAGCTACTATTATCTATCATAGCTGCTGCACTGAAGGAACTTTGCAACAATGTCCCATTAAACGACAGTTCTTGGCGTAACACATGGATACAATTGAATCGCAACAACCAAATTTTCTGTTGACGTGCTCTGCTGTCTTCAGCTATTTATCACTTTCACGACTATTGCTTCGTACATTTCCCACTCCCCTCTCTTGTACATTCCCCTATCACCTAAAAACGACTACCCGCACAGTTAACACCGCCCTACCACACTTTATGGCCGGCAACAATTTCAAGTAGGAGATCAATAAACCTGATCTTATTTATGTGCTTGTTTGTTTCTTTCTTTATTTGTTTTCACGTTTTATTTTTATTCATTTTCATTTTATATCCTTTTAGAGATGCCTAACAATGATTGGTTCGTTCTTTCTGTTGCAGAGCAATATTTAATAACAATAGGAAAATACCAAAATAATTAATTAGTTGTCTGCTAAAACACAAATACATTCATTTTTATATAAATATATATGTATACACTCATGCAATTATACATATTTGGTATATTGACACGACATAGACAACTTCCTTTCTTTCACACCCTCTTCCTCAATCGAACGTGTCAGTTCATTATCGTACTCTTTTTTTTTCTTTTTTTTTTCTTGTTTCTCATTGAAAATATATTCTTACTACGACCCAGTAAATTTATCAATGAATGTCCGTCCATATGAAAAGAATTAGCAACTTAACTCGCTGCCAATATCCCTACTGCAGTAAGAAATCATCAAATGAAACTGGTTGCAGCAATGGACTGAACGAACGAAGGAAAAAACGAACGAAGTAAACAGACAGGTTTCATCCTCGGATGGGTGCCAGTAAATGGATGGATAGATAGATAAATGGGTGGATAGATGGATAGACGGGTTAGATTTCTAGAACTTATGATATATCCTACAAACAGACCAGCAGAAAATAGAACTTGGTATTATTATTATTTTATAACATGTACTGCACACGTGCAAAATGAACTCTGTTAACGCGGATGTGGCAAGATAACAAACTGGTAGTAGAAATTACAAACCAGCCAAACTAACAAATCTTTATTGATACACATAAGATGAGGATGTGTGGTATTGAATATACAACGGATAATTTCTCAAGAAATGGTAAAGATTAAAAAAGAAAAACAAGTAGAGGGCAATAGGTTTGAATTAATGATAATAAAATTGTGATTTTCATTGAGTAATGGGGAAGTAAAAATAAAAATTAAATATAAACTAACAACAGATGGACTTGAAAATAGACGAAATAACAATCATGGGCTGATCAGCAACTGCTTGTTAATTATTAAAAGTCTGCTTTCAAATAAGTAATCTTGTATGTATATATGTACATCCTATAAACATATTAATGTGGCTATGTATATTCACGTATTCACAAACACAAACAGAACATATAGAAGCAAACATACGATCGTGTATATTTATATGTGTGTATGTGTATATATATATATATATATATAATGTGCGTGTGTGTATGTACGTGTATATGTGTGTATACATATATGTATACACACGGTTACACATAGAAATACATTACATACATACATACACATGTATATATATACAGACACACACACACAGAAGTTATATGGTTAATGTTTAACGTAAACGGAAAGAACGGGACAGCGTTAAAATAAGTTTAAATAATATGTAGATGCATTCACGATATAAGTTGAAAATAAATAAATAAATAGATAAATGCCAGTTAGTAAAGTGTAACTTCTTACCTCTGTGTCTATAACGAAGCACCATTTGTGTCTAAGCAGTCGATGTGTCGACAATACTGAGCTGACATCAATTAGTAGCCGCAGATTAGAAAAACACAAGGCTTCTCGATGTTCTTATTACTGAATGCCCAGTATGAGTTACAAAATGCTTCTGTCACGTTAGTATCTCGGTTAACAGGATATGCGATTTCTTCCCTTCCATAGGTTGCTTTTCTTCTGTTGTACTTGCTTTGTTTGTTTGGTGTTGTTATTGTTGTTGTTGATGATGATGATGACGTTCGTGGAGGTGGGTGTGGCGATAGGTGTGAGGATATGTGGTTGTTGCTGTTATTGTTATTTGTTTATCTCCCTTCTAACACCTTCAAGGAAGATGAAATGATCCATCAGTGAAGCTGCATTCACCAGTAAAAATGTTTAGGGTGATAGCAGTAACTGGAAAAAAAAAAATCACACACACACATACGCCACGTGTGCACACACCACGCGCACACATACACTCACACACACACACACACACACAGATAGAGAAAGAAAGAAAGTGTAGAGAGAGAAAGATGAACGACCGAAGAGAGTGAAGCAGTTAGGAATGAGATCTTATGGCTTGAGCAGGGTCTGGAGCCCAATATTAACTTGTGTATCCAATGGTTGACTATGCAGGGGCCCCAGTTCATTACTTTACATTGGGATTATAATGGAGCTATGGTTGCCCTGGTTACCTGTAAACACACATGTATGCATATCTATGTATGTAACCACGTGCGTGTGTGTGTGTGCGTGTGTGTATGTGTGCACATGTCTTGTGGTTGTGTAAATTTATAGCTGCATATATGCATGTAATCATATATACATACATACACACACACATACACAAATACATATATACATACATGCATATATATGTATGTATGTATGTCTATGTATGTATATATATATCATCATTGCCATCATTTAATGTCTGTTTTCCATGCTGGAATGGGTTGGACAATTTGACAGGAACTGGTATGGCCAGGATCCACACCAAGATCCATTGTCTGTTTTGGCATGGTTTTTACTGCTGGATGCCCTTCCTAACATCAACCACTTTACAGAGTGGACTAGGTGCTTTCTACATGGCATAAGCACCAGTGCTTTCTACATGGCACCAGCATTAGTGCCTTTTATGTGACACCAGCACCAGTGCTTTTTATGTGGCACCAGTACTGATAGGGTTACCAAGTAACTTGTAAGACAAAGGTCCCTTTCAGCTGGGAGGAGGGGGTAGTAGGGTGAAAGTACTAATTGATGAGGGATTAGAGCTATAGAGGGGGTAGGTGTTTTGCTGCAGATACATGAATACTCCAGTTGAAAAAGAAAGGAAAGGCAAGTTAGAGAGTAAAATGAAAGAGAGAAGGCAAGACAGAGAATAAAATAAAGAGATCAATATTGGAAGAGATGATGGTGAAGACATGTTGGGACATGCCCTCAAATGATTTTAAGGGTGGTGAGAATACGTGGGCTGATACAGAGGTTTGGACTCGATGGGCGGGTAGATTGGAGGTGATAAGACAAACGATGGAGCGAGATATTGGAGAGGCTCAGGGGCAGGTAGGGGTTGTGGTAGGTATGCGAGGACATTGAGGATGATAGCAGAGAAGCGAGGTGTTAATGATGTAGAACAACGCAGAGGAGAGAAGACACAGAAAAGAGGTGGTAGGTGGAGACAGTAGGCATGGGAAGATAATGGGAAATGGAAGCGGTTCAAGGTGGGGAAGGAGGTAATTGAGAGAATAGCGGGATGTAGTAAGTACCTATTCTGCTCCCAGATGATACAGAAGTGATGGGTTTAGAGGATAAAAGGTAGGAGGGAAATGATTGATGGGGACTTTTTACATGATATAAGCAGAGCCCCTCACAGACAAGCATTAAATAAGCCTTAACCAAAGTCATTTAGGATATCAATTCTGCTGTGGTGGACAGGTCTTTGAGTACAGCAAGGCACCCAATATTTTGGTCCTTGGTTATCTCCTTCATAAGGCTCAGTGTCTTGAGTTCAGCCTTCAGTACTATGTCCCATGTCTTCCTGGGTCTCCCTCTTCCATGAGTTTCATTCCCTTTAACTGATCGGCACTTCTTTATGCAGCTGTCCTCATTCATACACATCACATGACCAGTCTTTTCCCTTTGCACACTGCATCTAATTCCTCTCATGCATAACTTTTCTTCCAACACACTAGCACTCTGTCACTCATGTACACCAACATTGCACATCCAGCAGAATGTATTAGCTTCATTCCTCTCTAGTCTTCACATGTCCTCTGGATTCAAGTCCCACATCTCACTACCTCATCGCCGTCATTATCATTGTCATTGTATGTATATATATATATATATATATATATATATATATATAT
>NC_068981.1:33435730-33440271 GCF_001194135.2 Octopus bimaculoides
CACACACACACACACACACACACACACACACACACACACACACACACACACACACACATAATATAAATATGCATGTATATATATAAATATATTTTATGTAGTTGAGCAGTATATCCTTGGTTATGGTATATAACTGGTTAGAAAGTTACCATTGGTTTCACGCCCACTATTGCACCTGGTAATATAGGTAACTCATCAAACCTACTGGCCAGAAGCACAAGGCCTCTTTACTGTACCGTCTTGATCAGTTTGGTGGTAAAAAAGAATGAAATTAAAAAACCCTTTCTGAGAGGGAAAGAAGAGTTACCTTCCCTTGAACAATTCCAGCTATGACAAAAATGGGTCAATCTGTGTATGTTTTATTCCATTCTCTATTCCACAAACACAGAAGATCATACTTCCAAAATGAATTTTCTGTCATGAGGGTATCTGCTAAAAATTTCACTTTTCAAATTCAGGAAAGTACCTACATCTTGTGAATTTTCTAGAATCATTGTCCTTTCAGCTAAGCAAAGTTTGCACCATCTACTTCCATTGAGGTATGGCCCAGGTTGTTCCAGCAGCTTCCAATTAATTTTGTATGGCATTCCCATCTTTTAAACGCCATATATAGCTACCTAATGTTGTAACGTTGCACCTCTTTGAGATCCTACAAAGGACCTATGGTTATTTAACCTGGCCTTAAAGGGACCTTCTATTACTCCAATATATTTCTATGTGTGTGTCCTTTCATTACTGCTGCTGCTTTTGTTGGGACTGAATCTAAAATTTCAGCTATACCTCTCTCAATAACTTCCATAAATTAATTCATCAACTTGATACCTCCCTAATCATACAGCCATGCCAGTGCCTACTGGTATATCTGTAGGTAACCTATACCTATATCCATATATATCATCATCATCATTATCATCATTATCATCATCATCATTTTATGACTACTTTCTCTGCTGGTATAAGTTGAATGGTTCGGGATCCAATAGATCAAAGGACCACACCTTACTTCAATGTCTCAGTTATTACATGGCTTTGATGGCTGAATGCCCTTCCTAACACCAACCATTTGATGGCTGAATGCTCTTCCTAACACCAACCATGTCCTCAGTGCATTTTTCATGGCAACAGCTCTAAGGAGGTTGTCTCACCTTCTGCTCAAGTAAAGCATTCTTCCAAACTTGTGTTGAGTCTGCTCAGTATGCCAACCACTTTACAAATTGTATTGAGAGCCTATTTTCACGACCATTGGAGGTTGATGCACTTCTCACAAATGCAGGTTTGTGAGATGGTTGTGATCTGTAAACAGTTTTGAGTAGGAACCAGAAAGTGGAGTATGAACATGCAATGTGCATGTACACACTGAATTCATAAAACAGAAGAGAAGAAAAACGCAATGCGCATGTCAAAATAAAATGGAAGAGAAAAATAAAATAAGTTATATGATGGTCTACATGCCACATCTGACAGTTTTGCTGCAATGTTGTTGTTTATAGCATCAACACTAATGAGGTTACTTTGTAACTTGCAAGACTTAAGAGTCTCCAAATCTGAAAGAGAGAATAGGGGAGAGAGTGATGGTATTGAGAGAAATGATGGGAGAAATTAAAGTATGAGGGGAGGAATAGACCTATTATGAGAGGGTGGCAGTGGGGTGAGTAATAGAGGAAACAGTGTTGTGGAGAGCAATGGAAAGGAAAGAGTCAGTGGTTTATAAGAAAGAAAGCAGGACAGTGATAAGGATGATGGGGTGTGTTGAGCATGGAGAACCAGTGCTATCTTATCTTATAAGAATAAATATAGCTGGTGGGATGAGTGGAAGTATGCATGAGAGAGGGAGATAGAGATGAGGGTGAGAAAGAGCCAGAACAATGGGGTGTGAGTCAGTGAAAGAAAAAGAGGTGGGGAGGATGTTGTGGAGGTAAGGCAGAGTGATCTGAGGGTGTTGAGATGGTGGGGAAGCTGTATGAAGAGAACAGTGAGAGAAAAAGAGGTAAGGAATCAGGGAGTAGTGGATGAATGCAATGAGAGAAATGAGATAAAGAATCATGAGGGTATCACAGAAGTAGGAGGTGGAGAGCAGAGGATGAATGAACAACTAACTGTTTAGGCTATCATCACTAACTGTTTAAAGTTTTGTCTACCATACTTGCTCTCAGTGCAAGTTTTCTCCAGTACAGCATGTCACCAATTGTCAGAGTCCTTTGTCATCTCTTTTGGGAGGGTCAGCATCTTGAGATCAGTTTTCATTTTATTGTCCTATGTCTTTCTAGGTCCTCTTTTTATGCAGCTGTGATCATCCATATGCATGATATGCCCAAGCTAACATTAGTTTTCTCTCTTGTATCATCATCTGATTTCTCTTACACACAGTTCTTCTCACAATTTATTTGTGCCCCATCTTTCAAGTACATTACAAATCAGCAAAGCATACTCACTTCATTTTTTTTCAAGTCTTCCCAAGTCTTCTACATCCAAAGCCCATTTCTCTTTCTCATTACCATATAGCATCACACTTTACAGACAAGCATTAGGCAATCTGTCCTTCTGTAGAAGAAGCTCTTTATTGTCAGCAGAGGTAGCAGTTCTCTGAATTTTTACCAACCTGATCTTATTCTAGCTATGCTTTCACAGCACTCCCCACCCAACCACTACCATTGCTCATTAGATCACTTAGCTAACAAAAACTATTAATTACTTCTAGGAAGCTTTCTGAGCAGTTAAGAGAATTTATTTCCAGTGTGCTGTCTGTGTTTAATATTCCTGTGCATCTGTTATGTATGAAGGTTATTTTCCAATTGTCTCATGACAATAATAGTAGTAGTTTAGAATTTCAACTACCTATTCCATTTCTGCATGCCAAGCTCAGTGATTGCCATGAGACATTAAAGTTTTATCTTCTTTTCTACTTAGCACATCTTTAGACTTGGTAATATTACTTTAACCCTTTAGCATTTAAAATAGCCTAGAGTGTCGGGCTCACAATCATGAGGTAGTGAGTTTGGTTCCCGGATTGGGCTGTGTGTTGTGTTCTTGAGCAAGACACTTTATTTTACATTGCTCCAGTTGACTCAGCTGCAGAAATGAGTTGCGACACCACTGGTGCCAAGCTGTATCAGCCTTTGCCTTTCTTTTGGATAACATTGGTGGCATGGACAGGAGAAAGCTGGTATGCATGGGCAACTGCTGGTCTTCCATAAACAACCTTGTGCCTCAGAGGGTAACTTTCTAGGTGCAATCCCAAAGCCATTCATGACGAAAGGGGGGTCTTTACCCTTTTTATCCGGCCCAAATATTCAACCTGTTTTATGCTCAAACTCGCTAGATCTGGCCTTTCACATCTACCCTACAACGTCATTTTACAAATAAACAGTCACATCGTCAACATCTCAAAGCTATGAAGTAATGTAGGATTAATTCAAAATGATGTTAATACATAAGCCTTACATTTGACAAAGTAATCTGAATGTTACAGGGTTAAAGACCTTCAATTCCAGGTTTTGCTTCCATTTTCTGAAATTTCTCCTCCAATTCTAACAGATTTTGCTGTAAGAATTTAATCATCAGCATACAGAAGCTCCCACAGGTAGCCAGTGTTAAACTCCTCTTATGGCATGAAGGACTATAATAAACAACAGAGGGTTGAGGATTGTGCCCTGAGAGACCCACACAATCATGCTAAATTCGTTTGAACCACCAGATGACAGATTGATAAACACTGTCAAAAAAGCTTTCTCAAAATCTACAAATGCTAGACATATAGGTTTACTCCAAGCTAAATGTTTCCCTCACTGTTGTCTGACTAAGAAAATGGCATTGGTAGGTGGTACCTATTCCTGGCACAAAGCCAAACTGCATCACATCTAGGCTAATCCTGTTCCTAATCAATTTTGCAATAACTCTAACTTTCATGACCTGGTTCAACAATTTCATACATCTGTAGTTTCCTTTCTCTCTTGCATTCCCTTTGCTTTCCTAAGAGTTTGCAATGAAGCTGCTACACCAGTCATTGGGTATGAGACCTGTTATTATCTGCTGTGTGTGTGTGTGTGTTTGTGTACACATGAACACACACACACACACACACACACATATAAATGTATGTGTTTAGATGTACATATATGTTTATATAAAACATATAAATATATATATTTACAAACACATGTATATACATGTAAACATATACATATATATATATATACATATATATATATTTATTTATACATGTATATATCACACATGTATATTTATACATATACATATATATACATATATATACACAAATATATATATACATACATATATATATATATATATATATATATATATATATATATAGTGTAGTATATTGCCACTTAAGTGTGGCTGACCCTTAGGGGTGGATGTTACTGTTGCTTTTAGCCCCAGGAGGACATCTCCTCCAGCTGGCTTATCGACACACAACTGTGTCCTGTTTGCCAAGGGAAGTTATCCCTCTCACCATGATCTGTAGCACGAACGGATCCGGATTTCAGGGTTATTTCCCTTCGTCAGCGTTCGACGGCCAC
>NC_068981.1:33440895-33445505 GCF_001194135.2 Octopus bimaculoides
TTTTTGTCTCTCTCACCAAGGTCAGTGGCCGTCGAACGCCGACGAAGGGAAATAACCCTGAAATCCGGATCCGTTCGTGCTACAGATCATGGTGAGAGGGATAACTTCCCTTGGCAAACAGGACACAGTCGTGTGTCGATAAGCCAGCTGGAGGAGATGTCCTCCTGGGGCTAAAAGCAACAGTAACATCCACCCCTAGGGGTCAGCCACACTTAAGTGGCAATATACTACATTTTATCGTGCAGTTACTGTTAATACTTCATTTAGAGAATTAACATTGCTTATATATATATATATATATATATATATACACACATAGAAATATATACATATATATATATATATATAAATATACACTCACACACACACACACACATATATATACATATATTTGCACATATATATTGGGTCATCCCATAAATAATGTGTTTTATTCAATTGCATGGACTAAAAGTTGGAGGGGGACAGGATAAACTACCTGTATCAACTTGCTATAAAAGCAGGTAGCAATTTTACCTTGTCTTATTCTTAGTGCAGGTTTTGAAGAGTGCAGTTTGATTTTAACAGTTATTTTTTCAAAGCTATAATGGAAGTGACAAAGGAGCATATTCAGCATATTTTGCTTTATGAGTTCAATAAAGGCAACAGCACAACAGAAAGTGCAAGGAATATTAATACAGTATATAGGGATCAAACAATAAGCATAAGACAGTGTCAACAGTGGTTCCAGAAATTCTGAGCCAGAAACTACAGCCTAGAAGATGAGCCTCATCCTGGAAGATCTGTAGAGCTCAATGAGGATGTCCTGCAAACCCTGGTGGAACGAAATCCCATCGTAACTGTTGAGGAACTAGAAGAGAAGCTCGGATTTGGTCGGTCAATCATTTATCGACACCTGTGTTAGAAGAAAAATGACCATCTTTGGTTTCAAGATAAAAGGTGTTCTTCCATCAGGATAATGTTTGGCCACATACAGTAGGGATGACATCCCAACGGCTGGAGCAGTTTGAATGGGAAACGATGCCCCACCCACCATATTTGCTGGACATTGTCCCATCTGATTATCGTTTATTCTGCAGTCTTCAAAGTCATTTGGACGGAAAAAATGAGGAGTACTTTTCATCACAGACAAGTGAATTTTGGAAAAGGGGCCTTGCAAGTCTACCAGATGGATGGAAGAGCAGTGTAGAGAATGAAGGAGAGTATATTTTAGATTAAAAAAGAACTTCATTTATCTTGTAGTGTCTGGGGAGAGTCATTCTCTTTTAGTGCCTTATTATTTAGCACACTCACCAGTAAAGTTTCAACTCATTACTCATTTACTCATGGCTTGTAAAAGATTGTAATTCATTTCTAATCCATTTATCTCTTTATCAACTACTAAATGTAAGACTAGCAGACTGTGCTTATTTAGAATAAAGGACAAGAATGAGTTGACAGCTCATGGGTAGGTATGGTCATAAATATTAACATATGTACCCCTTTTCCTCAGGGAGGAAAGAAGACATTAGGAGTAGCCAGTTGGATATAAGTACCTGTCTATAAAAAGAGGCAGAGTAAGGTTAGACTTTAAATCATGATGTTAATTACCAGTTAAAGGGGTAATTAATATCCTGTATTAATATCCTAAGTAACCTAGGATATTAATACAGAGGAAATTTTATCTTGGGGCACCATGGGTGATCGTTTATGAACAATATTGTTATATTGTATAAAAATAAAATTTAAGATTTTCAAAAATGATATCATAACCAAAATAGGTAAAATGTGTGTATATATAAAATATCAACATTAAAAAGGAAACATTACATAGAATCAGTTTAATATTCATTCATGTACTAAATTAATTACATATTAGGCGGTTTCTATAAAGACTGCTGAGGCAAATTCAGAATTCTTTCTTATGGTAAGAAGTATAAAAACACTATATCTTCCTAGTGTTGCCCTCTGTCAGATTCCTAAACACAACATGTCTAGCTTTCACTCATAATTAATATTACCTCAGTGTTGATGCAGCCCAACAATCCCCACCCTAAAATCAATCTGATATTAAAAAAAAACAATTTTGTGGAGCACTTTTCACTATTTTTGTCTACATTCTTTGTCTATTTGTCTCTGTCTCTCTCTGTCTCTCTCTCTCTCTCTCTCTCTCTATCTCTCTTTCTCTCTCTCTCTCTCTCTCTCTGTCTCTCTGACCAAATAACCATGTATTTCCTCTACAGCAAAACACCTGTTTCTGTCTCTCTGTCACACTCTAACCTTTCATCATCTGGCAAAAGATCACCTCCTCCAATGCCACCTCCCCTCTCAAAGGATCTTTGCCTTGCAAGTTTCTTGGTAACTCTGCCAGTGCTGGTACCATGTAAAAAGCATCCTCTCTACACTGTAAAGTGGTTGGCATTTGGAAGGGCATCCAGGTGTAAAAAACCATGCCAAAACAGACACTGAAGCCTGGTGTTGTCTTCTGCCTAGCCAGCTCCTGTCAAACCATGCCAGCATGGAAAGGAGGACGTTAAATGATGACGGTGATAATGACTGCAATCACAGCTGTATGGGCTCATGATGCTCCTCAGTACACCCCAGCCCCTAAGTTATACACTTCCTTCATTTTACACAATACTCAGGTCGCACTGTTGCACTTTCACATAGTTTAGGTTTAGGTTGATTTTTTTTTTCTCTCTACTTTACATGGCTGTATATTGGTGCAGGCTTAGCCATGTGGTTAAAAACCTTGCTTTGTAACCACATGGTTTAGGGTTCAGTCCAAATTGGGCAGTGCCTTGGATGTCTCCTATTATAGTCCTAGATCAACCAATGCCTTGTGAGTGAATTTGGTTGATGGAAACTGTGGAATTTAGATGCACACACGTGCGCATGTATGTATATGTGTGTCTGTGTGCACATGCATGTGTCTTTGCATCTGTGTTTGTGCCCAGCCCCAACTTCACAACGGGTGTTACTTTGTATACATCCCCATAACTTAGCAGTTTGACAAAAGAGACTGATAGAATAAGTACCAGTTTTTTTTATTTTTATAACTACTGGATTTGATTTATTCAGCTAAAACACTTCAAGATGATGTTCCAGTGCCCCAGCATGGCTACAGTCCAATGACTGAAACAAGTAGAAAGATAATTAAATGCCAAAACTCTATTTCATTTCTATTTTGGTTCTATATTTCCTTTTCGCTTTAGTTTCATTTCATTGCTTTGATAGTGAGAAAATGGTTAACAGTGCACAAATGCATCTTGCATTCTCACTTGTTGTTTCTGGGTTGAATTTCACTATATAATAAAATAAAATAATGAATTTATTGTATATAGTACTCAGATGCACTACAGCATGTCAGAAAAGCTAGCCAAAACTGCATGTACAGTACATAGAATAATGCACAGGAAGTGAACAGTGAAGGAGTCGTTTAAAAAGAGGATGGGGTTCAGGTGTACTATTGGCGAATTTCAGGAAGCCAGGTAGATTTGAAGAATGTAATGTTCCAACAGGCACATGGCTCAGTGGTTAGAGCATTGGGCTCACAATCTTGAGGTCATGAGTTCAATTTCCAGACTGGGCTGTGTGTTGTGTTCTTGAGCAAGACACTTTATTTCACATTGTTCCAGTTCACTCAGCTGTAGAAATGAGTTGTGACATCACTGGTGCCAAGCCTTATCGCCTTTTGCCTTTCTCTTGGATAACATCGGTGACATGGAGAGGGGAGGCTGGTATGCATGGGCGACTGCTGGTCTTCCACAAACAACTTTGCCCAGACTTGTGCCTCAGAGGGTAACTTTCTAGGTGCAATCCCATGGTCATTCATGACTGAAGAAAGTCTTTACCTTAGTGTCTCAACATGTTTTTAAACCCAGTAAGTCCAAAACAGATATTATCTCTAGGCATATACGGCAGTAAATTTGCTTATCAAGATGTATTAACATAAATTATGATACATAAAAGGTTATACATACATTAATTATACTAATTTTGAATAATCTGCAAATGATCAGTGATGAGGACTTTTTAGCTACAAAATGAACCAAATGTTTGAAATGATCCCCATAGCTGTGTTTCTGTTCATGACCAAAACTAAATTTTTTTGATTGCTGTTAATGAAATCTCACACACTCTCAAACCACACAATTATATATTTTGTGGCCTCTGTAACCCTCCTATAAATAAATACACATTTTAGATGTAGAGATTTGATGTAAAAGGAAACTTTCTCTGTTATTTATCTGCTTTTTTGCCTTTAAATTTCTACGTTAAATCCCACCGGCGATAACTTTACCTTTCATACTTTCTTGGTCAATAATCTATTTACCAGTTATACATTGGAGGCAAGTCAACCGACTGTGTCTTATCCACTGAAAGATATAAAAAAAAAGTGATTCTTGTGCCTGTTCAAAAGATCCTAATTGATAAAAAGCAAAATTCATGGAAGGGAGGCAACTCTTTATAATTCGTGGAAGGGTTATATAAAATACATTGTTACCGCTGGAAAATTGTTTATATTTAGTAGCTCATCTCTCTCAATTTATGTATTGGTCGAAGTATCGCACGCAACTACACACACACACACACACACACACACACACACACACACACACACACACACA
>NC_068981.1:33445587-33454909 GCF_001194135.2 Octopus bimaculoides
ATGTGTGTGTGTGGGGGTGTATGTGTGCGTGCGTGTGTGTGTGTGTGTGTGTTATAAATTAATAGCAAATTTAGTCATATAAGCCATTTCTAAAGGTATACGTTTCGCTATCAACATGATTTTATGGCCATATCCCATGCTGGAATGGATAGGGCAGTTTGACAGGATGTGACAGGTTCATGAACAACAGCATGCCCCACTGTATGCTTTGGCATGGTTTCTACTCCTAGATGCTCTTCCTAATGCCAATCACTTTACAACATGTACTGGGTGCTTTTTCTCATGTTACCAATACTAGTGAGGTTGCCATGCAGTTTGAACGACTAGGATTCCCTTCTCTACTGAGTGAAGCCTCAGTAGAGAAGGAGGTGGCATTATGCTAGGAGATGAAGGACTAAAGTATGAGAGAAGGGGCTAGAACAGGTTTCTTGTTATAGAGGAGCTACATAGCATCTCACTTTATAGACAAGAGAGTAGGAGTGACTAAGGTGGAGCTGAAAAGAGATAAAATAGTGGTGATGACATGTTAGGGTATATCCTTGAGGTACAAGGGAAGTAGAAGTGAGTGGAGACAGCAAAATTTATTAATCAACAAAACCAAACACAGGTAGTTTCCTAATAAGATAAAAATGTCTATGAGTTAGCCTAAAAATTCACTTCTAGAACATGCTCATCTCTCTCACTTAGAATTTTATGAGGAACTTAATTTGACAGAAATAAGCCCAAGAATGTGAATAAATTCTCAATTGTTCAATCTTACATTGTATTATTCAAATACATTTTATTTAATATAATTTACATTCAATTCCAGCATGTCAGACAAGTAATACATTATCAGGGTAAATATTCAGTATAGCAGAGAGACACTTATAACTTTGTTATGGTTTTAATCAAGAAGAAAGGACTGTATCCATGATTGTTACCAGCCCTCTGAGATTAATGAGATTGATATAATCGATCTTCATTTTGAACATCAAGATGTCAACAACTGCAGGAAAAATGAGAGCATGAGGGAAATTCAAGAGTTGGCATTTGAGTATACAGAGTGCATAGCAAAATGAGATGGAATTAGGTGGAAGTGGTATACAGTTAGATAATTTTGGGAAGCAGAGGCTGTTGTAGGCTCAACAGCAGACTGAGGAGACACTGTGACTGTGGGTTAGAGGGTAAAGAGAGTGTTGGTGTGCAAGTATTTGTCAGTCAACCTGATGGTCTTGTTTTTGAATGTGGACTGGCATTTTGTGTATAGCAGCAATAACATTCCAGATAAGGAACAGTTTTCAGCAATTATTCAGGATTGAGATAATTTCCTGATCTGTAACAGAAAAGTCTTCAGTATGTAGTTTTTTTTCTATGTTATGAATGTGAATTTGATAAGAGAGATCAACAATGATACTAAGCATTTTTAGTGGATTTCAGGGTTTTAATTACTGGATTTGATGCCTTGGAAGACATATTAGATGTCCATTCCTCCAATTTCCCAGTGCATATTCAGGTACAAAAAGTTTTTAATGCATTAAAGCATATATTATAGGCCCAAATTTGCATATAGAACCCAGGGTAATTTTTTGAGATGTTTTTGGGGCAAAAAAGTGCATCATTATCATTGTTTAACGTCTGTTTTCCATGCTGGCATGGGTTGGACAGTTTGATTGAGGACTGGTAAGCCAGGAGGCTACACCAGGCTCCAATCTGATGCCCTTCCTAATGCCTACCACTCCGAGAGTGTAGTGGGTGCTTTTTACATGCCACCAGTGTGGGAGTTAGTCAGGCGGTACTGGCATCGGCCATGTTCAGATGGTGCTTTTCACATGCTACCGGCACAAGAGCCAGTCTGGGCTGGCATTAACTACGTTTGGATGGTGCTTTTTATGTACCACCAGCACGGGGAGCCAGTCAGGCAACACTAGTAACAACCCATGCATGAATGGTACTTATTGCATGCCACCAGCACAGGAGCCAATCAAGCGGCACTGGCATCGGCCACAACTACAATTTCCATTTGATTGTGATTTGATTTTATTTGATTTTGATTTTGATTTTACTTGACTCAATAGGTCTCCTCAAGCACAGCATGTCACCCGACGATTCAAAGGTGTACATCATAAAATACAGTATATGCTATCCAAAACAAGACAGGCTGAGGTAGAGGATTAAAATGATAATGAACTTTTTATAGCATTGGTGGCCCTAAGTTTGTCTGGCAAGACATAAGCGGTCCAATTCACACACACCCAAGTAAGTTTTTCTTTTTCAACTTCAATAAGTTGTTTGCAAATGCATAACTAATTTATGCTCAGAGATTTATTATTGCTTGTTTCCACTTTTTCGAGATGAGTGACTTTTTGTTACTGGAAAAAGTATATATATTTGCATTGAGAATCACTTCCCATTGCCAGCCAGTGGTTGTCACATGCTGATGACGGGTCAATACCCAGAAAGTCAGGTCCGTGTGTATCACGTCAGGCTGGAGATAGGAATGACGACTTCCCTTTGCAAATATTGATAGGGCACAGATAGTGTGTCAATAGCCAGCTGGAGGAGATGTCTTCCTGGGGCTACAAGCTACAGTAGCATCGACCCTTAAGGGTTAGCCACATTTGGGTGGCAAATATATTTCAATATATAGACATCACTAAAGTGACAAAGAGCACTTGTCAGCACCAGTGCCCTTTGCCACTTTAGCGACATCTATTTCTCTGCCTTTAGGTTGCAAAATTGCATTCAGCGTCATGCTGAATCTCCCTGAGAATTACATTAAGGATGTACATTAATTTCATGAGCAGGACTGTTACATTGATCAGATCAACTGGAACCCTCATCATCATAAGCGATAGAGAGCCATATTATGTGTGTGTAGTATAAAATAATATATACTACGATATAAGAAGGGAGAGAACTCAATATGTTCATAGTGTAAATATTTATTTTTGAAACTGAAAAATTCAGTATCTCTCTCTCTCTCACACACACACATGAGGGGGTGCTGAAAAGTTCCTGGCTTGAAGGGTATTACGAAAGGCCTGGTTGGAGGCCCGACTTTCTGAATTCTTTTACAGGGATTAGTAAACTGAAGGACTGCTGCAATAAGTGTGTGAATCTGAGAGGAGAATTAACAGATCCTCCTGTATTTTCTTTTACTCAAAGCACTCATTCATATATTAGAAGTCTGCAGATCAAAATTATTTCACCCGTTTTAAACAGTTGATAATCACATTTGTGCTACATACAATGACACATGTTTCGGACAAGACTTGCCACAAAATGATGGTCAATGGAAAGTAACAATAATGAAAGTTGTTGTTTGACAATCACCTTCAAAATTACAAAGCCTCATGGCTTTTAAAAAGATGTGGACTGTTATTTTTCAATGATCTGTGTCTAAACTTTAGAGGAGCCATATTTTGATATTATAAGTAGAACACTTATAATAGTAAATATTAAATGATAATGATGATGGTGGTGGTGGTATGGTAGTGGTGGTGGTGGTGGTAGTGGTGGTGGCGGCGGCGACGGTGGTGATGGTGGTGGTGGCAGCAGCAGTGGCAGTGATGACAATAATGGTGATTCTTTTAACTACCTCAGTTACTTTATTCGTTTTTGTATCAACAATATGTGAAATCTCCCAACCAAGTGCTCTTACCCACACATAATAATAGGTATGTGTGTTACTCACAATGAAAAGTTTGGCTGAGGTTCCACTCCATGTTACCTTTTGCACACATCACACATATACACCCATATCCTCCACAATCTCTACAATCACTCCAGATCCTCTCACATTCACCCTTTTGTACCTTGAGAATAAGTTCTGACATCTCATCACCACTATCTTCTCTTGTTTTCCAGCTGGAGTAACCATCTATCTCCTCTACAATAAAACACCCATTCCTATCCCTCTATCATATTCTTGCCTCTCAATACCTGGCATAAGTCATCTCCCTCAACACTACACCCACCTCAATCAAGGGGTCTTGCCTTGCGAGCTACTAGCAACTTCACTAGTGTCATTAAAAAGCATAGAAACCATTCTGAAAGAGACATTAGAGCTTGGCACAGTCATCTAACCTGTCAATTCATCCAACCCATGCCAGCATGGACGACGACGACATTTTAACATGGCACTAGCATGAGAGAAGTGGCCATGTTTTTGACAAAATTAACCCTACTCTTTACAGGATGTACTGCATGCATTTTTATCATAACCCAGCACTACAGAGGTTGCCATGTCTTTGACAAAACTGAAGGGCTGTCACCTCCACATATCTGCACACTCATAAGTCACTTTACACAGTTGTGTAAGTGACTAGAAGAGACAGCTATGACAAAAGAACCAGGATGGGCAGAGGAGAGGAGCAAGAGAGTAATGGTAGAAGCAGAGTAACTGGGATAGAAAAGTAGCAGGAGTAAGAGAATGATGGGTGGCACTAGAGTTGGATAAATGGTAAGAATGAATGATGGATGTTAATACCAAGTGGACCAAGGTATGAAGGTCTGGCAGTACAGGAAGAATATATATATATACATATATATATACATATATATAATACATATATATATATACATATATACACACACACATCAAAGTGAATATGATATGATATACATGTGTGTGTTTGTGCTATGTGTGTGTGTGTGTATGTGTGTGTGTACTCTTCCTGTACTGCCAGACCCTCATACCTTTTTACATGCTGGTGGCATGTAAAAAGCACCCATTGCACCCTAGGAGTATTTGACTTTAGGAAGGGCATCCAGCCATAAGAAATTTGAGCTGATGCATTTTGGAAGTAAGTCTATACTAAAACAGCCATACTCTCTTCCTTCAGGGGAACCACTCACCATATCTAATAGTATCAGAGACCTAGGTGTAATTGTTGATAACAATCTCAGTTGGAGTGCCTACAACAACAATAAGGTTGATATAGCTCATAGGATGATCTCCTGGATCTTAAGAACCCATCGGTCCAGAGAACAAGGTGTCATCATTCTACTTTTCTTCTCCTTTGTACGGCCACACCTCGAATACTGCTGCCCCTTGTGATTTCCCCATACAACACAAAACATCTCAAAAATTGAATCACCCAGAGTGCACTCACTAAATGAATTGAAGGCATGACTGATCTTGATAACTGGGATCACCTTAAAGCCTTGAAACTTTACTCTCTCCAGTGCCGCCGTGAGCGGTACATCATTTGTATGATATGGAGAATATACTGCCAGCGTTACCCAAACGACCTGAACATTAGTTTCAAGGTTCATCCAAGGCTGAGACCACACAGGCCATACATCCCCTGCCCAATTCAGGATCACAACATATAGGTACACTTCAACACAATTTCTTTTCCTCAACAGGCCCTGCCCTGTTTAACATTGTCCCAAAACTGATCAAAGAGGAAAAGGATCCTATCACCTTTAAACGGAGTCTGGACAGATTTCTTCAAGTCATACCAGATAAGCCACCCATACCTGGATACAACTCATTCAACAAGAACTCACTACTTGAATAGACCATAAACAAAACTTGACTTAAAAAGGATTTAGATAATCCTATCAGGTGGTGCTATTAAATTAGACATGGCCTGGACCAATCTTTGGTCGAAACATATCTAAGTTTTATATATATATATATACATACGACAGGCTTCTTTCAGTTTCCATCTACAGAATCCACTCATAAGGCTTTGGTCAGCCCGAGGCTGTAGTAGAAGGCATTTGCCCAAGTGGGACTGAAATCAGAACTATGTGGTTTACCACACAGCCACTCCTCCGCCTATATATATATACACATATATGTATCGTCCTACACATACCAGCATGGAAGCAGACATTAAATGATGATGATGATGAAATATATACAGCTGAAGTCTGCAAGCTGGTTGAAGGTGGCAAACTGGCAGAAACGTTAGCACACCGAGTAAAATGCTTAGCAGTATTTTGCCAGTGTTTACGTTCTGAGTTCAAATTCCGGTGAGGTCGACTTTGCCTTTCATCCTTTTGGGGTCGATAAATTAAGTACCAGTTGCATACTGGGGCAATCTAATTGACTGGCTCCCTCACCCAAAATTTCGGGCCTTGTGCCTAGAGTAGAAAAGGATATATATACACACACACACACATGCATATACATATATTTATATATATATATATATATATATAATCATAAATATATAGGGATTGACAGTAACCTGCTTCTCCAACATACTGAGAATTCAGAAATAGCAGCCAAAGAACTACTGATTCCAAAACTACAAATTATTACTCTAATTTGATAGCGATATTTTTGATACACACAGAACAAAAAACAGTAGAGAAGAGTAAAAAAACCACTTGCCTTTAGTTAATTTAGTACGATCGTTTCACAGTTAAGAGTAAAGAATACTCTATTCTGATCTTCAGCTAAATATTCTAATAAATTTGTGTGTTCTGTGTGTATCAAAAATATCGCTATCAAATTAGAGTAATAATTTGTAGTTTTGGAATCAGTAGTTCTTTGGCTGCTATTTCTGAATTCTCAGTATGTTGGAGAAGCAGGTTACTGTCAATCCCTATATATTTATGATTATAAATGATTTTACCGAAAAGGTTTTTTCATACTGAGCTACCCGGCAAAATTGTTAATTATTAATTTTATTACTAATTGACGATTCCCTGCCCTGCATATCTATATATATATATATATATTTATATTTACTTATCTCTCTATTAACTATTTTTTCCATCTTTCTCTTCTTTTCCCTCTCATTGTACTATGTTTAGTGTAACTAAGGATGGTAGTAAATCACTTCTCCTGACTGTACCATGCATCCAGTGTAACTAAAGACATCAGTAATCCTATCTGACTCTCTCATCTCACCAACACTCAACCTTTCCCTCTTATCCTTATCACCTTAATACTGTTGTCCACATTGCAGCATTTGTATATGGAATCACACTAGATCTAAATATATCCCTTACACTTCTACCTTCACACTTTGATACACACACACACACACACACACATATTTATCATATATTCACTTTGATATATATATATATTAAATTAACAGTTAAGAACTTCTAAGCTACAATAGAAACAAACAATATTTTTATAATACAGTTTTTGGGTTTTTTTTTTTTTTTCATTGCTAAGTACTACAGATCATTTCTTATCTCAAAGAGAACATTCATATTAAAAGACAAAGTCTTCTAAGCGAATATAGAAAATGCAAGAGTCATTCTAGTTGATTTCAGCTCAAGTACTATTGTCACACCAATGAATTTTCTATAGTACTTTAAAAAAATTTTCACTCATTATTTTTTTATTTTTTCATTTATTTATTTTTTCTATTTTTTTGAGGTACACTTTGTATTGTTTCATTACATGGTGATAAACCATAACTAAATAAGCTGAAACTTCTTGTGGTATATGTAAAATTCTAGTCAATTTATTGCAGTTGATTTAACCTAATTACTTGATCTGCCAATAACATTTTGCATAGTTAATTACAAATATATGAGAAAAATAGACAAAGAAATTTTTGTGGGTTGTTGAATAAAAAAAATAACGTAGCAATGAATGATTCTTTACCTCAATAATTCAGCATCCACATGCAAGCTTAAACAAACACTAAGAAAATAAACAATATCAGACATTAAGGCTTTGTTGGTCCCCAGTGTCAATATGGTTATTGTTATAGTGATGAAGGTGTCTGGAATACTAGAATATACAATAAAATGCATTACAATACTTTGTTTTGCCTTTCAAACTTTTAATTTAAAATTGTGCTGTGGTTGACTTCATTTGTGTTAGATAAAATAACATAATAGTGTTATACCAGATGTGATGTCATAAACTATTCATCTCATATTCATCTTCATATTTATGTCTTTTTTTTCTATGCTGGTATAAGTTGGATAAAGCTTTTTGAAGCAGTACTCTTTGGCCAGATGCAGTTCTGAACACCAACACTTACTTCCTTTAAGAAAGGCACTTAATTTAGGTCCTTGCTCATCAAACCAGAAATTGTTGGCATCAGTTACTTAGATATATGTTTTATGTAAATTCTGCAATGTTAATGTGCTGCATATATTTGAAGTTGAATTCATCTATCAATATTCATATTGGCTCATTTTTACTGTCACATTACAATATGTTGTGACATCTCGTGCAATATTCTGATGTGTGTGTGTGTGTGTGTGTGTGTGTTTTACATGATGAAGTCAAATAATTAGTCAACATCATCCCAGCACACTGAAAGGTTGGAGGTATTAAGAGTATATAAAAGGAGATAGAAAGAGAGAGAGATGGCAGTCGATATCACAACTTTGGGATTGTATAAAGTTCTGATATTGACTCTCTCTCAAATGAAATGATATACAATGCAAGAGAAAAGGAGGTAGTAGTAATAATCATAAGTCTTTCCAATACTAATTAGTGGTCTTCATGAAAACCTAGTGAATTTGATGATATTTGCATTTATTTACAAAAAGTAAACTTGAAAGGTTTTATAAGATAGAATAGCATACCAACACATATATGCTCCCCACCAACTTTGTTTCCTCAGAACTTTAAGGGAAAATGGATGTATTCTAATGAAATTTTAAAATAATACACTTCAGATGGTGAAGATTCCAATTACATCAGAATTTGCTGTGCAAATTTTTTGTGGGTAGGGAGAGGAGTTTCGGAAAATTCACACAAATCAACATTAATTTCCCTCATAACTTTCAGAAAAATTTCTACAGATACCTTTCAGACTGTAAATTATGATTCTATTAGAATTTAATGTAAAAAAAAAACAAAAAAAATTGGTGGGTGTACAACATACATATTGACACATCCAAATTTTTTCCAAAATTTCAAATTTCATTTCGTAGATACATATATGTGAATGGCAACCAATTTTTTAGAAATGATACATTTCTAAATCTCTCAGAGAGATTATTTATGCAGTAGCGATATGATGAAGTAGTTGTATGCTGTCAACTTAGTGTGACAGTCCCCTGAAGGGAATAATACTACTGTCGGTTAGACCTAAGAAGCTGCACCACTTCCTGTTGGCCTTGACTCATTTCCTGTAGTTTTTTTTTTTTTTGTCTTGTTTCATAGATTAACTTTGAAGCCTTTTTAACACTGAAATATAGTATGGCACTAAGATAGCTTGTACTTTATGCACACACACACACACACACGCACACACACACACACAGCTTTGTTTCCCCTTAACTTTCAGGAAAATGAGCATTTTTAAATGAAATTTTCAATAAATACCTTCCAGATGGTGAAAATTCAAATATCTTTCAAATGGTATAGATGGTATGATTAATGAGGAAAAAAATTGTT
>NC_068981.1:33455164-33461861 GCF_001194135.2 Octopus bimaculoides
ATCATTAACAGGCGCAGGAGTGGCTGTGTGGTAAGTAGCTTGCTTACCAACCACATGGTCCCAGGTTCAGTCCCACTGCGTGGCACCTTGGGCAAGTGTCTTCTACTATAGCATCGGGCCGACCAAAGCCTTGTGAGTGGATTTGGTAGACGGAAACTGAAAGAAGCCTGTCGCATACATGTATATATATATATATGTTTGTGTGTATGTGTGTCTGTGTTTGTCTCCCCAACATCGCTTGACAACCGATGGTGGTGTGTTCACGTCCCCGTAACTTAGCGGTTCGGCAAAAGAGACCGATAGAATAAGTACTAGGCATCCAAAGAATAAGTCCTGGGGTCGATTTACTCGACTAAAGGCCACAGTCAAATGACTGAAACAAGTACAAGAGTAAGTATTCATTTTTCTGAAAGTTATGAGAAAACAAAGTCGAAGGGGCACGCTTGTGTAGGTATGCCTACGCCGTACTTTGTAACTAGTAATGTTCTGTGCAGATGACTAAGTGACTTGGTTTATCAGGTTATATAAATACAGTAATCCCACGACTATCACGTTACGTTCCAAAACCCCATCCGCGATAGGTGAAAATCCGCGAAGTAGAAACAGTACTGTATGTTTTATTATTATTTTCATAATTTGCATTTATTTATTTTATTGTTTTTATATATTTAAACTTTTATAAACTCTCCTCACACTCTTAGGAGTACCCATCTTTTCCTTTCTTTTCTTTTTTTGTGGGTGAGAAACATAGCGATGGATGGTTGCTGGTGTTGCTTTCTCTTCTGTGTAAGGAGGTTTTTATAAACTTCCACGGCTCCATCGATTGCATTTCTGAACTGCAATGCACGAATCATCTAGAGGTCCCAATTTTCCACCATTCTCTGAAGTTCTTTTGGCGGCCTACATCCGCATACCTTCTCCCTTCCTTAAGCATGTCGAGGAGTTTCACCCTCACTGCTGTAGTAAGCATCTTTCTCTGGCGCTCGGGTCCTCTGCCAGAAGCCTTAGAAAGTGTAGAACGTTTGGGTGACATCGTAGGGCTTGCAATAAATTGACAATTTTACACACGAATGCAAAACAACACCAAACACTTGTCTCCCGAGTTTCGTTTTCTATAAAGTATGTACGATTCTTTGTTTACTCATTAACTGTATACTACGTATTTTTTTTTAGTATATTTTAACTAATGTGTCATATAGTGCAGTACTGAACTGTATTTTTATTTATCAATTTATTAATTTTGGGGCGTGAAAATGCTTATTTTACCTCAGAAATAATCAAAATCTAAAAAAAATATAAATACCGATCGGCCGCAGAAACCCGCGATATACTGAAGAGTCCGTGATATAAATTTATATATATTAACCAGAAAAATCCGTGATGTACTGAGAATGCGAGAGATGAAACGCGATTTACTGTAGTTTCTTTTGACCTTCACTTTTACAAACGACAGAACGCAATTTGAGGGAAATTATGCTGTTCTTTCTAGTAGGCCAAAACAATATGTAGAAGCTCCATCGGTGGTTCTGTTATTATAGAAGTCCATCACTGCAAGATATTTCAGCACCAGCTGATCGGTTAGAAATAACAGCCAAATCCCTCTAAACTACATTTTGTTGTCTTTAAAAAAGGAAGTACTTGTTTGATAATGTAGTTCTATATACATTTTTTTAAAGAAAAGCAACCGAAAACTGGGTATGCACAGCGACTGCAATAGCCTCTATCTGAATATATTTTAGAGAGGACTGATTCTTAATGAGTTTAAAAGAGATTGTGACCCAAGCTTCATCGTCAATTAGAATAGCAGTTCTTGAGCAGACAAATACTACTCCCACCTCGATATTAGTGACGAGCAAAATGACCAGCATTTAGGCAGAGAGACAGACCATGAAGGCCTATGGAGTTGAGGAGCCTACTACAGCGACATCTCAGTCCTCCACGGGTGTCGGTTCCCACTCTGAGTACAATGGAGATACAGAGCTCATCCAGACCGAGTAGACCGCCAGTGTAGACCATAAGCCGAGCATCAGTCCAGTCCCCTGAGACTTTCGCTCTTGCGAAAAGTAGGCGACACCTTGAAAATTGATCAGATTGACCAAAGAGGGTTGAATGTGTAACTTGAACACAAATTGCTCCATACTCTCTGCTTCTGGTTATCTTCATTTGTAATAGGAACTGACAAACCCAGCTCTCACCACTGTAGCAGAACTTCATCCATCTTCCTGTTGGAACTAATCCATGTTAGAAAAGACAGAATGTTCCCTAGCAATGGGGAGCAAGCGTGGGTGGAGGAAAGAACATAGGGAAGAGACAGAAACGAGCACTTACGCAGACCTAGACCCCTGAACTGTTTGGGCAAAGCAGCCTGTGATATTGACCAAGCATTCGAGTTCCCTGAAGATTTAATCGTCAAAGCATTGGAGAGATGATGAGAATTTGTAAAAGTGAGTAACTCTGAGCGCCATCCGTCCGGTACCATATCATGATACGACAAACTGGGTAATGCACTGAATGCTTTCTAAGAGCAACTGTCATTTTGTTTCATAACGCGACAGAAAAATTAGTTTTTCCATTATGATCCATGATAATATTATTGAATGAGCTTAAGGAGGAATTTATCATCTTTGTTAAATATCAATCTCTAACCGAGCATACTCTACAGGAACACTCTTATTGAAAATGTGAAATAGATATTTTGACGAGATGATCTAACAGTTTTTTTCTATTGTTTATGCAATCAATATAGCTGCAGTATTATAGTACTAAAAGATACAGAATGAAACGATTGGACGCAGCCCTTTGGACGTTGATGATTTAGCACGGTTTTTGGCGTTTAATTTATATATGGATGGTGTGGTGAGAGGGGTAAATGCTAGAACCTTTGGCAGGGGAGCCCAAACGGTGGGAGAAAATGGAAAGAAATGGCAGGTTAGTCAGTTATTGTTTGCTGATGATACAGCACTGGTGGCAGATTCGGAAGAGTAACTGAGGAGACTGGTGATAGAGTTTGGAAGAGTGTGTGAGAGGAGGACACTGAAAGTGAACGTAGCTAAGAGTAAGGTGATGAGATGTTCGAGAAGGAATGGCTGGTAGAATGAGTGTGAGTATTAATGGTGAGATGTTAGAGGAGGTGAGTGTTAATTAATGAGAAAACATAACAGGTTTTGGCTGCGACTTTAGCATGCAGTTACCAAGCGGTCATGTTAACGGTTATATTATTAATGATCTCGGTCAGAATTTCCGATCGTGGGTGTACAGGTTTTCGATTAACTGAGCTGCCAAATTCATTGAACTACCGTGTAAGTGGCTAAGTATTCCACAGATATGTGTACTGTACCCTTAATGTAATTTTCAGGCGGAATCAGCGTGACGTTGTGTGACAAGGCGGTTTTCAAATACATGTAGCTTCGTTTATCGCTGAATCATTCGTTATTGATTCAGGATAACTCAGTACGTTCAGCTGTGAACCGCGTTACACTTATCACTGATTGATTTGTGATAACACGGGTCATCGGCCAATCGAAGATTCTGCTTGTACCGTAAAAACGCGCCCCAACGATTACCCACAATGTCCAGCTACCTAAAATACACTGACTATCGTTTTGTGTTTACAATGACTGTGTTGCGAGGCCGCGTATTTTTTCACGTTGATTTGCGTACACATACCCATTACCATGGGGGCAGTGATGAAAGAAACTACCAAGGCACCTGTTCCTAACAGATGACGCAAATGAGTGTGTTATCTACAGGAAAAAGTAGAGATGATCATGAAAATACATGACGGTGGAAACCTTGTTACTGTGGGCTACAAGTCCAGTGTCAATGAATCCACCATTCATTCCATTTACAAAGTGTGTGGAGATGGTTCATTTAACACTGTTTTTTCTTTTTAACTTTTAAACTAGGATAAATGTACAATCCATCCGACGGGCTTCTATACAGCTTCTCTTTCCAATCTGACAAGGTATGGGCCAACCCAAGGCTGTATACAGAAAATTACATTAGCCCAAGATCCCACGCAGCAGAATCGAAATGGCAACTTTATAATTACAAAGCGAACCTTTTAATTATACGGCCATACTGAGAGAGGAATTATACAGACAGTCGTAATGAGACTGAAGGAGTGGTTCAATAAGAAACGAAATGACTTATTAAATAGATCGTATCTCATGGGTATGATTTTCCCCCGCCTCCCTACACTGTCCACAAATTAATTATTTATCTCGGGGGAGGATTAAGTGGAAGAGAATACTATAACACTGAACTTATTGTCACTGTTTCTATAAGTGCACATATTTTCATACGAACGACTCTAAACACACTTATCTATTCATGCACACATGCATGTGTATGCGTGCGTGGATGTATGTTTTTATGTGATACTTCGTTTGTTGGTTGGCTAGTTGGTTCATTGATCGATTGGTTGGCACCTCTCACTCGCAGTGTTTTCGTATTTTTTCCTTTCCTATGGAGTGGAGAGGTTCATATTCCAGCCATAAAAGCAAAAACTGATTTTATCCTATGAGGTTGAACTGTGGTTAAACGAAGGTCTGGAAGGAATTACTAGCTATTTTTGCAAAAGTCCAGAGATTTTTTCTTTGCTTAATCAATGGAATAATAATAATTTCTAGCGTAGACATAAGTCCACAAATGTTGAAGAAAGTAATAATGGATTGCACCGAAACCAATATTTTCTTGGTACATATTTTAATCGATCTCGGAAAGTTGAAAAACAATGTTGATCTCAGTGAAATTTGAACTGGGAATATAAAAGTACACAACTAAATACCTTAATGAATTTTGTCTGATGCTCTACCGATTCTAGTCTCCACTAGCTGAGCAATGCAACCAATGGAACCTCAACCTTATAGTGATATGATCAGAGTAGCATAGAGTGTACGGATCGCATTGGGTGGTCACTTTAAGTACTTGTGTTTGTTGAGATCGAAGGTATGTGTGACATTTACGGAAGATAGGGAAAACCCACGCTACGCCTCGGGGTGTGTTTGGACAACGATGTTTTGACGGATATAATTATAATTCGATAAAATTACTTACGGCCGCTTCATAATGTACGATCCGAGCATTGCTGACTTGTGGATTTTGCTGTGAGTCGAATTCATCGTAAAGATCGCCCTGGCGGTTATCTCTCTTTCCAGATTTATATATGGAATAATTTCACTTCTTATTTCAGTGATGCATTACCCTCTATTGAGTTAGGTAGCATTTCTTTACTAGTGGTCCTTTGGCAATACTATCCTGATAGTTACTAGTGGGTTTTTTCCGGAGTTGACTGTTATATCTCAAAGTATAGTTGCTTCCTCATTTTCTACCTCTTTTTTTTTCTGTTGGCGTTCAGATTGAAAGAATGGAACCTACTGGATGCAGAGGTGATCATTTCGAAGAACCGAACACGGTGACATGCAACTTTTAGCCATCTCTTTTCATTGCTTGAGACATTGTGATTAGTTTTAGTCACCGGTGTGATTAATAGCACCTGTTCATTGACAGTTCGACGAGAAGCCTAAAGGCAATGTACCTTCACAATAGTAACCAGTATCCATCTATCCATATTACTTACTCCGTACACTTGAAAGAAGATTGCAAAATTATGTAAGTCTTACTCAAAAACATCAAATATGGCGACTACGAGTGGAGTTAGCATGTGTTTTCAAGATGTTGGAATTCTTGCTCGAACTGCAGGATGGATATACTAAGCAACCTTATTTTTTGTTTGTTGGGTAGCAGAAATGGAGCTAAACATTATGTGAAGCGAAAATGGAAAATAAAAAGAAAAAATATCAATTCTACAGCCTTGTTTCGAGAAAATAGTAGAGACCATTGTCATCACCATCGCCGCCGGTTGGTTCGGTGCCGGCTGGATATAGAAAATGAGCTCTACGGTGACCTCCGCCAGTTGACCAACAGCATAAAAAATGGTTCTAGTTTGCTGGGAACTGAGACACATAGAGTTGCTCGTCAACCAAGTCATCATTTGGGAACCGACCCATGAGAAAATTACCCATGGATCGTTTTCCAAATCCATTGTCAAACCCTAGTAGTAGACAACGGTACAGCAATGGCTGAGGAGTTTAGGACACTGATGATAGAACGAAATGCATGACATGCATCCTTGTGCCACACGCAATTGCAAATAGACGACGACGCTGATGATGCGGAGGAGAATCACTCATTTCTCGTATTAGCGTGTGTCTTTTTAACTTTATTTTCTGTCAAGGGAAAACTCAACATTTTTAAATGTCAGTTATCTCATGCATATTTAAGAACAGAATGTACATAAATCCATGTTCATGAAACGAAAGCTTTATTTTATAATATTCTAATATCTTAAGGCGGCGAGATGGCAGAAACGTTCGCACGCCGGGCGAAATGCCTAGCGGTATTTTGTCTGCCGTTACGTTCTGAGTTCAAATTCCGCCGAGGTCGACTTTGCCTTTCATCCTTTCGGGGTCGATAAATTAAGTACCAGTTACGCACTGGAGTCAATGTAATCGACTTAATCCCTCTGTCTGTCCTTGTTTGTCCCCTCTATGTTTAGCCCCTTGTGAGCAATAAAGAAATAAGAAGCGTTGGCATGCCGGGTGAAATGTGTAGTGACACCGTGCGCATGCGTAGTCTCACGCATGCGTGGAATTAAACAAGCAAGCTTTCCCGCTTAATTCTATCTCTTCCTCGA
>NC_068981.1:33462117-33469952 GCF_001194135.2 Octopus bimaculoides
ATTACTACGCCACCAACATCTCCAACCATAGTCAACACGACTTACTACGTATTACCAACATCAACAAGCGCGGTTTTTTTCTCGCCTCTGTTAGAGTGGATTTTTCCACTCACGATAAACAGACAAGAATTACAGCCTGCGACTTTCCAATTATGTACTCAAAGAACTTGGTATAAAACTCTCACGTGTACTGACTTTCTAACTGCTGTGATATCTCACATACATATAGACGGTCTGTTTTTTATTATGTTCTTATATGTCGCATTCACACTCTCACATACACATACATCTTTTATGCCACACAATAACTCTTGTTATTCATTTCATACGGTTGTCTTTTCTATCGTCTCATTACTGGTATTTACGAAAACTATGTTATCGTAGTATAACATTACTTGTATATCATCTTTGATATATATTTTGGTGTGTGACACGTTTAAATAAAAGGAGTCCTCTGTTTTTCCATTCGTCACCATTTCTCCTTTTTGAGTTCGCACGGTCGTTCTTTCATCTTGGGTTAAGAAAATATTTCTTCGAGGTTTTCGCTAATGGTTGTACAGAGATTTGTCTGTCGATTGTCTGTAAATGCGCACCTCTTCAAACACTCATCACCAAACAGCCTTTTCGCCACCAGCTTCGTTCAACCAAGATTACCACCGTGACGACAACAATTACTACTACTTACCAACTACAAGCATTCCCCACGACGTCGCCAAGTTTCAACAGGACATTCTATCTCCTTGTGGGACTCTTGTACGAACTGGATTTTTTCTCTACAGACACTTTCACTTGTTCTGTGTTTTCACTCACTCACACACTTGTGCACTCATATATTTACTTTCCTTTCAGGGAAAACAAACGATCAGACTTTTACATCGCGTGATTCCAGTTTCCTGGACAGTTGTCATCACGGTTGTTTTGTCATTGTCATTTCATTTGTACATTGCATGCATGTATCACACGAGTGTACATTTCATTTCTTTCATTTTTCTTTGTGTGTGTTTTGTGCTACATCTTGTGGGTGGTTTTCAGTGGCCATCCTGCCTCAGGCGTTCTAACAGATTTCATATTGTCGTGCGTTTTCGCACTGGCAAGGGAGCCCTGTAGTGACGCCGTGCGCATGCGTGGAATTAAACAAGCAAGCTTTCCCGCTTAATTCTATCTCTTTCTCGGTCGGCCGGCCATGAGCATGGACGTGTCAAGCAGTGTCTCCAACATTCCAACCTGGAGACAGTCTCTTTACGTGTTTAGCTGTCTCTCTTCATCTTTCGAACTTACGCTCGACAGCTCGCTTACATCTACATAACAACGTCCCAACAACTATGCTCACACACACAGAAGCTGTAACAACAAGAGCTAAAGATGTATATATTTACCACCTGAATAAATGTTGTTTAAGTTGATAGTCTGGAGTTCAGCGTTCCGTTATATTTCTTAATTTTATATAGGAAAGTCAGGTATACATCTAATGATGTATAACCAACTTTCCTATAAATGCTTAGCAGAATTTCGTCTGTTTTTACGTTCTGAGTTCAAATTCCGCCAACGTCGACTTTGCTTTCATCCTTTCGGGGTCGGTAAATTAAGTACCAGTTGCGTACTGAGGTCGATCTAATTGACTGTTCCCCTCCCCAAAAATTTCGGGCCTTGTGCCTAGAGAAGAAAAGAACATTCTAATATCTTCTTTGTGCGTGTGAGTGCGCGCGTGCTTGTGTTCACTTCCTTTTCACAAGGTACATTATGGTGAAACGGAAACGGGATATAAATTTCATATCTTTCAACGGTGAGCCACTTTTCATTCTTTGGAGATTAAAGCAGTTTTCTCACTCTAGATTCTTTTAAATAATTACCAGGTTGTGGAGCATCAAGCAAGTATCCGGATGTGATGAAACAACACTCGCTAGGTCATTGACTACAGCGCTTCATTTTCACTTTCAAAGTCGTCGACCGCCAAGTCTGCTATCTGCCGCAGTATCTATAGTCTACGTTATAATTATGCGCGGATTTAAATTATCACTCCACCCGAAAAATTGATACTCCTGCCAATTCCACCTGAAGAATCATCTCCCAGCCTACTGTGAATATAACTTGTATAATTAGAACAATAATCCTCAATGCTGTGCATCTTTATTGTGAAAGTTTAAAGGCAAAAACAGCAATATCCAACGTGTTCCAAATTAAACTGAAGCTCCAATGATTATATAGATAATACAACAAAATACACATTGCTAAATACTTAGTTTAAAGGAAATAATATAAAGCGGGTTTCAAAGCTAATAGAAGCTGCAATTACCCAATGCTCCCAAAATACAGTACAGGATACATATTGCAAAGAGTTCTAACCAGCAATTTGTAGGTATAAAATTTCCAGATTATTATCAGAAAACGCATGACATTAGGAAGTTAAATTTTTTTTGTTTGCCACCACGCATGATCTTGCTGTAACTCTTGCGTTTTTACAAATACGATCCGATCGTTTGAGTGTGCACAGCTGTATTCACATCTACAAAATTGATTAAGTGGTTCTGTGCGTATATCCAAGATCCTGAATATTGTGGTATACTTCTCAATCATCACTGCGAATGAATGATTCTTGTTAAATCACTTTGAGTATTAATGAATGCAACCAATTGGAGGACTCCTCCTCGCATCGCTGTGACCGAAAACCCAGTATGGTTACGTCCAGGATCGCGTTTCGGTTTATGAGAGAAGCAAGATTCATAAAATTCTTGATTCTAGTCTTGTCAAGTTTGGTTGGATTTACCTCGAACAGCCTTCTCTTTACTCTCTTTTACTTGTTTCGAGCAAATCGACCCCAGGACTTATTCTTTGTAAGACTAGTACCTCCTTTGCCGAACCGCTAAGTTACGGGGACGTAAACACACCACCATCGGTTGTCAAGCGATGTTAGGGGGCGGGGACAAACACATAAACATACACACACACACATATATATACATACATATATACGACGGGCTTCTTTCAGTTTCCGTCTACCAAATCCACTCACAAGGCTTTGGTCGGCCCGAGGCTATAGTAGAAGACACTTGCCCAAGGTGTTACGCAGTGGGTATGAACCCGGAACCATGTGGTTGGTAAGCAAGCTACTTATTACACAGCCACTCCAGCGCCTTTAAATTTTTTTTAAAGCTGTAAGCAATCAATCATCGTTTTCTCAGAGGGATTCACCTGAAGGACTGATGCTTCTTCTCTCGCCCCAAATACACATAACATTAACCTACTTCTTAAGTAAAACATTAGAATGGACGGACAAAAAAGACCCTATTCTTATAGAATTGGTGAGTTTAATACTTCAGGTAGACTTTTGTTTATTTTTGCGCAGAAACAAACAAAAAGACTATCTGGAATGTTTTGCTTAATTCATGCAATTGTAACAAGTATCACACTCGCTGCACGTCTTAAAAGTTTTTGTAGTCACCGAATAACTTTACAGGCACCATCATACAACAGTGGGAGGAAGGTACTGCGTGACATGGTCGACTGATTATTATGAATAAAGATTCCTGAACCGACTTAGTTAAATGTATCATGTTCTGACACATATCTGACCCCACCTGAAAAATTATAACCCTAAGTGTTGCCACCTGAAGAATCATTTCAGGACATCTCATCTGTAGAATCGTTATACACGCATAGGTGCTCGCGCAAGAGACCATCAGATATTTATGGAGCCTCTTTAACTGTTCAAGCTCTGGACCGATGTACCATAGCTGAAAGCATCTCCTTTAGACCCTGCCTGTGACTAAACAATAACAACTACACTTATTTGAAGATCCTTGCAATGGTTTTGAACTCATTTCCTTCTTCCAAAGTTAAAGAATGGTTTTATCACATTGGCATTGGCGGGGAAAATGTAACCCATTTAACTGAATCCGAGGAAATATTGGTTTCAAATTTTGGCATCAGTTCAGCAATTTCGGGGGAAAGAGTAAGTCGATTACATCGACTCCAGTGTTCAACTGGTACTTATTTTATCGACCCAGAAAGGATGAAAGGCTATGTCGATCTCAGCGGCATTTGAACTCAGAATGTAAAATCGGACGAAATGCCGCTAAACATTTTGCCCAGAGTAGATAGATAGATAGATTTCTGCCGATTAAATAATAAATATATATGTGATAAAGTACATTTAGATTTGCTGTTTTACACGAAACTCGAGCCCCTCAGTAACTTTCAAAGTGTTTTCAGCTTCAAAAAATAATATATTTATCACAATTTCCTGTTAGAATTTCCCATGTTTTAGGAAGGTGAAGCTTAGGATTATTTTTCTGTAATATTCGTTTAATTTGCCAATCCAATTCGGTTATTCAGCTGTGTCTCGCTCACAGTGACCCGTCGCCCGTTATTGATACTTATATTAAGCAAATATTAATACCAGCTTGTGGTTTTGTTATGCTCTAGTAAATGCAGATGACTAGCTTCCGAAAATGACTTTAAAAAGGGAGTTACAATATAATGAGGTGGGAGGAAATTTATATTAATCGTTATATACTAAATTATTCCTCCCTCGTCTCTTGCTCTCTCTTTCGCTCGGGATATTTATCTACCGCTAAACAATTTTTGAAAGCAACTTACTGTGGCAACAACGCTACTTCAGCATTAACAAACACCGATAAATCGGCTAAGACATGGTATTTTCTTCGTTTATTTAGTAATTCGTTGACACTCATTTGCTTTTCAATTTCTAAAATTATCGTATCACTAGACGAAAACACTGTGCGCACTTTGTGAGGTGGTAAACAGAACAAAAATCTGCTGCTGCCCGACTAATAACAAACAATGCAGTGAGCCATCACATTTGGTGAGACTGTATTCACTTTGGATTATATCCAAAGATTTTTTAGCAAACCAGTAACTTTCAAATGTTGCCACCACTGCTGAATAACAATAACTTATAGTAATTGTCATCTCTAATAGTTCGTCAATTTAGTAAATGATTCCAAACTATGTTGATTACAGATTTCCCGCATGAGGTACTTACGTATCTATTCAAGTTTCTTCCAGGCCCACAATTGGCTCCTTTGCGACTTGTCAACAAAAAAATGTTGTATGTTGTATCTCAAGACGCAGTATGGATGGACAAATGTAATCGAGGTAAATTCTTTTTTCTTTTTCTTTAAATTCCATTACACCAAAGTGTTAATATTTTCATATTTGTCAAAAATGTTTATTTCAGTATACCATACTTTTTTTTATGTAAACACTTGTTTATATACGAAGATGATATTTTCCCAGCATTTCTTTCATATATATAAAACATTCCCCAGACATGTTGCTTACAATGTGGAATTTAGTTAATTTTAGAACATTAAATAAGTTTTCCACTTTGCCATTAAGAAACAATAACCTTTCCGTTGTTATCGGTTGGCATTGTTTACTGTCAGGTCAACGCCTGACCGAGCAGAATTATATGATCAAATACCTGCTAGTCGTGAATCCTCCTGTCTTTTTTGTATATTTATGTCTGCATTGTTTTGTGTATCGCTCTTTTAAGAGGCTAGGGTGTGAGTTGAGGAATATTTGGATTTTATTTCTAGCAGATTGATCGTCCGTGGCAATATTTCAAGAATTTCATTATAAAATAAAGCGTATCAAGTGAAACTTTAAATCATAAATTTCGATGTAAACGCAAAAAAAGTTGCGAAGTATCGTTTCTCGTTTTTTTAACGAATCAATTCGATTTAATGTGTAAAGTATTAGCAAGCTAGGAGAAATGTTCTGATAGGGAAACGATTTAATTAAATAAATAGAAAAAAGAAACTACGAGACTAAAAGGAATATTTGTTATTGTTGAAGTAAAACGAATTAAGATCAACCACTACACTGCTGCTGGTTAAGTAGTCTGGATAACACGAGTACTAATTATGACTATTAAAAGCTTTTGTATTGTATATTCTGTAACTACAGTATACTATAATTGCAATATATATTGTCATTACAGTGTATTTATAAACAACAATTACACACTTAATTACAGTCTCCTATATTTAGCAAAATATCAGTACGCACCCATGCTTCTCAATCAACAAGTAGAATTGGGGACCCAAGTCAGCAAAGAAGCCCCTGCGAGATCGCTAGAAATAACAGCTAAATTTCTTCCAATCAAATCCTGCTTCTTAAAAAGAAAATAGGCAACTAATGTTATTTGGCGGATCTAAAGAATACGCACACCACCCGTTTTCGGCGTAACCTTAACCCTAAACACCGGGTGTGCGTATTCTTTACCTTCGCCATGTTATTCTAGATACACCGTACTTGTAAAAAAAAAAGATGGGTTTATCAAGGATGGGACTTCTTCGATCCTAGGGTCAGGTTAGCTTCCATCAGGACTGAGGTTAAACGTCATTCCTTCGTCAAGTGCTTCAAAGGACAACTTTGTTGACAGATATGAAGGAATGCCGGTTAAATGCTAAACGTTCTTGCTTCTTTTTGTTTTTTCTCGAAAACAAAACACTTATATCCAAGTAACGATGAGTTCCTTTCGAAAGGTGCAATACTAATATGGTCGGAAAGCAATTAGTTGATACTGTTTATCCAGTGGTAGTACTGATCTAGTAGAACTAGAGGACGAGGAAGATAGATACGTACCCTCTGGAGGATTGAATAGCTTGACTCGTAAACAATAAATAATTCACATTTAGTTAACACTTCCTTTTAAACAATACAGAATAGACCTACTCTCTTCCCTAAATCATCTCTTAATATGAGAATAAATCTGTAGTACGTGATATAAGTTCAACATGAAACGGTCAGAAAATTTCATTGTCTTAAAAATCCATCAGAGCTGTCACGAAACGCATGAAACCGGTGCTAAATATCTCTGTTCGCCTTGTAAGAGGTTCCCATGTACATTGGTACAGATGGACGTAACACTATCTGCTATGTTAAATTGGGCGGATTCGGTTCCTTCGTTATCACATTTACCTACTTTTAATCAAACTTGAGGATCATCAGTTTTACTTTCCAAAATGCATTTTGAACACGTTTAAAGCTGTTGCACTAGAAATGGAACGTGCAAGAAATGCTAAATGGAAACGTAATATAGCATTTTTTTAAAATTATTTTATTATATTATTGGTAACAAACCTCTACACTTTCGCTCTTGCTAGAAATAACAGTCAGATTTCCTCTAATCACACTAAATCATCTTCAAAATGAAATGATCACGGTTGACATGCCTTTGATCATGAGAATTTGTTCAATCAAGACTAATGTGCGGTTAAACAATAACAACTAGATTATATTTACCAAAGAAAAGGGACTTTGAATAATTCCAATCTCTTTTCGGATGGGGAATGGTTCGCACTAATAGAGCTGTAGCAACCCTCATGCAACAGGTGCCGCTTTTAATCATTCACAAGATTTGTTAGAAAAGGTTACTATTCTATCAGCCATTTTGACTATATAAGCCTGAACTTTCTTTGGTGGACATTGGAATTAGACACTGAGGGAAAATGGCTGTAACTTTTTAATTTTTTAATTTTGGCGATTTTCGTTTTCGATAATGTGTTCTATATGTCACGGTCATGCGATTCCCCATAAATTTTTTTTTATCCTAACCCTAACCCCGTTTGCCAAAGTGCATTTTTTCCTTCATATTTATTTACATATAGTCCATCTGGGCCAATGCAAGATTTGGATTGTCCCCGTTTAGCTGTTATTTCTAGCATATCAAGTTTCGTGGTGGGGACTCCACATATGACCCTTTTTCTGTTTCAATATAAATGTAAGCCTTTCATTTTCACATCTAAGTTGCGAGAAGGCTATTCGTACGACCTGAACATGTAGAACACAATGTCAAAAATGAAAATCGC
>NC_068981.1:33469962-33473505 GCF_001194135.2 Octopus bimaculoides
GTTGGGGGAGGGGAGGGGGTCCAACATTTTTTTTAGGGGGAATCGCATGACTGTGACATATAGAACACATTATCGAAAACAAAAATCGTCAAAATTAAAAAATAAAAAAGTTACAGCCATTTTCCCTCAGTGTCTAATTTCAATGTCCACCCTTTCTTTTTGTGTTGCCTCGATAGGACGGTAACAAGAAGACCATGGTGAAAGTTGCGTCATGGAGCAACTTGGTTCTTTTTTCAGCCGGTCATGTGTTCAGTTAAACAAAACTATTTATTGCCTCTCTGGCATTTTGATTTTTTACAGAGCACCAAACACTCAGCTGAGGGTTTTGTGTTCAATATCCCAACATTAGGGCTATATTGTGTCCAAGGACAAGACGTCTAGCTTGAAGTGAGTTGTTGGCTTTTATTAAACCCAACTCAGCCATGATCGAGCAGAGCTATGGTGAAAGATATTCCATCTGTGACCATCTCATCTTTTTTCATATTCACATCTAACGTGTTCTTCCTTTCAAACACTGAGATATTGGTTTGAGAGAATCTAACTGTTATTTCTAGCAATTTGAATGCTATCGTGGAGGTTTCCTCTTTGTGGGTGCTTCAGAGTAGTAAGCCGCGGCAGGAATCCAAAACTAAAGCTACCAGTGTCATATCCAAAGGAGATTTAACTTACATTCACTTAATACAGAAAGTTGAATATGAGGTTGCTTTCTTTACCTCCGAGTTGTTCGGAAAGGATAAGCTTGATTTAGTGTTGGATATTTTGCCTTATGAGCAGAGGACATTGTTACCCTTCAGCTCAATACTCGTCAGCCGCTCAAGGCTGTGGTACATCGACACTTACAGTCTACATCTTTAGTCTGGAACCCGCTTCCTGATCACAATATTGATCTACTGGAAGCTGTTTAGAGACGTGCAACCTGACAAATACCATCTGTTTGTCACTTATCGTGAACGTATTGCTTCTCTGAGCATCGACATGCTAAAGTTTAGACGTCTAGCAGCTGACTTGGTAGAAGCTCACATGATTATCTACCGTCTTTTCAACAAAAACTTTGACCACATTTTTCTTACGTTCTGAGTTCAAATTCCGCCGAGGTCGACTTTGCCTTTCATCCTTTCGGGGTCGATTAAATAAGTACCACGTACGCACTGAATCGATGTAATCGACTTAATCTCTTTGTCTGTCCTTGTTTGTCCCCTCTGTATTTAGCCCCCTGTGGGAAATAAAGAAATAAATATCTCTAGCACTCATAGACACGCTTATAAATTCGAAAACAGCGCAGCACCCATGACTTTCTCACGGAATCAATTTCTCACTCTCAGAATTGTCGAAGTGTAGAATAAACTATTGCTGTCAGGACACTCGATACTTCAAAAATTCCATGCTTCCCGAATTCTGCCAACGCTACTCCTTTTGTGCCTATGCACCCTTTCCTCTTTATGACCCATTAACTGTTCACTTTTTTTGTATTCGGTGTACTATGCATCGACGGGATACATCGCCGAACTGATACCCATCCACTCCATGACGTTGTCACTGAGCGCCGCAGGCGATTCGCCTGCCATGTCCTCTGATTACCATCATCGCGGCATGCGAAAATCGCCATTCTGTGGAAACCACCGCATAGCAAGAGAAAACAAGGGCGACTAAAAGCGCCTTGGCGCCGCAACTTCATCGATGACTCCAAAGACATTGACATTTCATGGGATGAAGCTGAAATCGTTACGTTGGAGAAGCCTTGCCGTCCAATGCACCACTCGGAGCAGGAGGACCTAAGACTATGGATGCACTTCTAGCTTTCATGGCTGTCTTTCTTTACTGACTTATATGTCTGCTTCCTGTTCCCTCATTTAACCTTTTCCGATTAAATGTACTGCACTTGAGCACTGTATACAATAAGCTCATTAATGCGGCGAGCTGGCAGAATTGTTAGCACGCCGGGCGAAATGCTTAGCAGTATTTCGTCGACTTTGCCTTTCATCCTTTCGGGGTCGATAAATTAAGTACCAGTTACGTACTGGGGTCGATGTAATCGACTTAATCCCTTTGTCTGTCCCCTCTATGTTTAGCCCCTTGTGGGCAATAAAGAAATAAGAATTGTTCCAGCGTCAGAGAAACTGCCTGGCAGTATTTCTTCTGACTCATTACTTTCGGAGTTCAAATTCCGTTGATGTCGACCTTGCTTTTTACATCCTCCGGGGTAGATAAAATAAGTACCAGTCAAAAACTAGGGTCGGTGTAATCGACTAGCTCCTACCCACCCACCCTAAATTTCAGGCCTTGTACTTATAGTAGAAAGGGCAACGTTTCGGTATTAGTACATGTCGTCAGTCATGAGTGTTTGACTCATGTGTGTGTCAGCTCGGTCGAGCAAATGAAACACAATGTCATGCACAGTCATGATGTCATAGGCTTTTACCGAAAGATTGCTGAAAAGGTTATCATTGCTGTTATTATTAAGACAGCGAGCAGGCAGACCCGTTACCACGCCGTTCAAAATGCTTTGCATTCTGGGTTCAAATTCTGCTGAGGTCCACTTTGCCTTTTATCCTTTCGGGGTTGAGCACTGGGGTCGATGTAATCGACTTAGCCCCTTCCTCGAAATTGCTGGCCTTGTGCCAAAATTTGAAACCATTATCATTATGTGTCCTAAATTTGATATTTTCTTTCAAATAATGCATCTCGGCTTTACATTATACTCTCACCTAATCAATGTAATTGATTATTTAATTAGTATTTAATCCAGATATATTGCATTTTGAATGATAGAATTGAACTTTCTCCGAAAGAATATATGTATAGGTATAGTTGCATAGTGAAAAGGTTCACTTCGCAACCGCGTGGTTCCGGGTTCTATCGCTCTACATGTGTGTATTCTGCTATAGATTCTTATTTATCAATACAAATGACCATATGAGAGAGTCACTAGGTGGTCCTTCAACCTGTCAGAAATAGTAGTCAGATAACACCCACCTTGTACAAAGTCAAGATAGATCATCGATACTGTAGTCTTACATATCCCCAAAACGGTATGATCCTGGTTGGAAAAGCCTCAGTTCATAGGTCTGCTCGATCAGGGTTGTCACTGTATTGTTAGACCACAACTTACTACTCCGAGCCAACGAAGTAAACTGTGGCCTTGTATGCACACGCGAAAGAATGTAGAATGCTGTTTTAGGTATACAATAAGACAGGATGATCATGATGGGGACACTTGATCATGCTGCTCGAGTATTGTTTACTCAGGGTTAATGATAAAAAAAAGAACCTACACTGCGTGAAGTGGGAACCTAAAACGTTTGCATTTTGCATAAAACACATTCGTAAGCTTTAAACTACACGGGAAGTAATTTTAATATCAATGATATAACAGATTCGACTGCACATATTTGTTCAACGATAGTTTTTAATTTTCTCAGTAAATTAAAGGGTTACATTGTATTTTAATATAAAATAACCCTTCCATTCACCTGCAACGACATAGCATCTAATTACGTTTTTTTTTTTTTTTTTTGCAATTAACTCTCATAAAGCAATATAAAC
>NC_068981.1:33473515-33485025 GCF_001194135.2 Octopus bimaculoides
TGTCCCACTATAAGAATGTAAATAACGGGGTTTCACAACCCATTTTTGAAAGATCCCTTCGATGATGTCTCGCATTTGGTTTATGATTCTAAATTATGTATTCTTAATCTTCTGATACCATTGGATTTTTCATGAATTTGGTGGGGAAAGCGATAAATTTGATCATTAAGAGTCTACAGAATTCTTCCTTCCTAGTTCTCTATTAATCTGTGGTTTTCCACAACTTTACTCAACGTTGCGGAATACGGTGTTCCATAACAGTGGGATGATGCTACCAATCTATATAAGGTCCTTTTCACTCGTCCGTACTATACACACCCTTAATTTACTTTTAAATAAGGAATTTCATGTTGAAGACCAAAGTAATAAAAAAAATCTTAACTATTCCGTTTTTTTAATGGCATATTGGACAACATTGTCTTAATGTATTTAGCCCCTTTTAGGGATATTAGGGATTTGTCTGATATTTTTAGCAGAGGTCGCGGCTCCCGCGGGAGATGGGGGTTTGTGTGTGCCTTTTCGTTTTATTTTTCACTAGTTATATAGCCATAGAATTTGCATCCGTCTAAACTTATCTATATATGTGATAGGAAAAATACGGGAAAACAGCAAGTTTTATTCTACTGTCGAACGAACTACATTAATTCGTTAAAATTAAGAATTTGTATAAGCCTTAAAAAAAAAAAAATAGAGTAAAGGCAAACGTGTCAATATTTCTATGCTGATAAATAACATGTATTTTCTTCGCATGACACTAACAGGAAGCAGTTCTTGTATGTATTGTCGACATCGTGATTTGTAATTAGTGTTAATCAGAGAATTTTGCTTGTAAAGTAATCGGTTCTTATGTATCATGTTTCTTCAGATTCGTCTTCTATTATAATACAAATCACATCAAGCAGGATGCATTATAGAAATTGATTCGGCATTTAACTGGTATTTATTTTACCGAGCCTAGAAGAATGAAAAGCAAAGTTAACCTTAACGAGATTTCAATTCACAACAAATAGCTGTAGCTAAATAACGCAGGCATTTTGTCCGACTCTCTAATGTTTCTCCGCCTTCGTCTGTATAGATATTTCACCCATACTTGCATTTTTTTTTATACTTACCCAGTTTGAAGGACGGGATAATACCCATGGCCTTTGCAGGCCCTCCTAGACTAATGAGATTGATGCTTGTAATGTTCCTCTTGCACTTTTTTAAGTCAACACTTGCTGGAAAGACAAGATGAAAGATTCTAGAGAGCTAAGATCCTGGGAAGAAAGGACTGGATGTAGTGATCAGTGCAGAGCCTAATGGTATCGAACAAAAGGGATGAAAGGAGGAGAGAGTAGTGGGTTGGAAATTTTTGAGTGGGTGACATGAGCCCAGCGTGAAGTAACCTCTAGCTTTGAAAAATAGTACCAGTTATAGGGATGCAGTTCTATGTTAAGGATGTGCAGTTGTGTTTTTGCCAAGTCCTCAGCCGATAGCAAGAAAATTTTTTAAAAAATAGAAATGCGCTGAAATAGTTTTTACAAACAATTATCTTTCCACTATAAAAAGGCTCATATAAAAATCTGTTAATATAATTTACAGTGTCACGGCGTCAAGCTAGCAGAATCATTAGCAATGCTGGACAAAATGCTTAGTAGCATTTCTTCTAGTTTTACATTTTGCATTCATATTCCAACACAATCAGCTTTGCTTTTCATCCTTTCAAGGTTGATAAAGTAAGTACCAATTGAGCACTGGAATCAATGTAATTGACTTATCTTCTCTGATAAACTTGCTAGCTTTCTGCTAAGATTATAATTTTGCAGTGTCTTTATCTCCCTGTTTCTTCATCATTGTCTGAATTTTATGGAAATACTGATTGCTTAGTTAGCTGAGCTATGATACTTGCATTATCTATTTCAAGGAAACATTAACAGGTCATTTAGTTAGCTGAATATTGAGTAGAAATATAAATTATAAGTTTCAAGTTCAATTCCTCCATAGCATCATCATCATTTCGATGTCTGCTTTTCCATGTTTGCATGGGTCAAAAAGAATTTGTTGCAGCAGATTTTACGCAGTTCTATGGCCTTCCTCAAACCCTCACTTGTTTTCAAGCAAGGTAGTATTTCACCATGACCAGACATGTTTTCACAGAAGATAGGAAATGAAAGACATAGCTTGTATGATAGTGACACTCATTTACAATAATATCTTGTCAAAAAGACAAGGAGTCATAAACACATACAAAGGTATCCAAATCATAATCATTCTATCCTTTTACATGAATGTAGAACATGATTTGAGGGATATTTGGCTGCTATTTCTCTCAGGCCTAATGATTACATGTTTTCTTTCCAATATAGTATATCTTAGATTATATAATCTAATACATCCTTAGTTTTTAATAGGGTTTGAAGTAGGGAGTGTCTGCTGTTTATAGTTCATGAAGTAAATGCATAGAGACTCCTACTATGATTAATAAAACAAGTGACAAACATTTAGTGAAGTTAATTTGAATAATTAAACTCAACTTTTAGAGCAATGGGCAAAATGACTTGCACAATTTGTTTCAGCTGTTTATATTTTAAGTTCAAATCTTGCCTAAGGCACCTTTACTTTACATTCCTTTGAAGTCAGTAAAATAAAGTACTAGTCAAGCACTAAGATCTATATAATTGACTAATCTCCTCCTCCAAAATATTTCTGGTCTTGTGCTTAATTTAGAAACAGTTATTAAGGACATTAGTTTGGCTGAATCATTAGAGCATCGGGAAAAATACCTATTGATATTCCTTCCATCTCTTTATGTTCTGAGTTCAAATCCAACCAAAGTTAAAATTGCCTTTCATCTTTTCGAGATCAATAAAATAAAGTACCAGCCAAGTAGTAGGGTTGATGTAATCAACTAGAGCCCGTCTCTTCAAAATCACTGACTTTGTGCCTAAATTAATAAACACAAGGCAGCAAGCTAATAGACCTGTTAGAGCATTGGAAAAGATCTCTTGTAGTATATTTTCTGTCCCTTTAAGCACTAAATTCAAATCCTGCCAAGGTCAACTTTATCTTTCATTCTTTTGTGAATGAGGAAATACTAGTTAAGTACTAAGACTAATATAATTGACTAACTTCCTCCCCTCAATGTTGCTGGCCTTCTACCTAAATTAGAAACCTTTATTATTATTTTTTTTAAATATTTTATATAAGGCAGCAAGTGGAAAGAATCGTTAGCACATTGAGTGAAATGCTTAGCAGTGTTTCATCTGCTGCTAAGTTCTAAGTTCAAATTCCGCTGTGGTCAACTTTACCTTTCATCCTTTCAGGATCAATAAATTAAGTACCAGTGAAACACTGGGGTCGATGAAATTGACTAATCTCCTTCAAATTTCAGGCCTTGCACCTATTGTAGAAAGGATTATTATTATTATTATTATTATTATTATTATTATTATTATTATTATTATTATTATTATTATTATTTTTAACTCAGGTTTTGTTCAAACTCTTGGAGTCTTGCATGTGTAGTAGGCTTGATACCTGTAGCCTATGGTACCATGCTATTTGTTCTTTTCAGCTATGTCCTTTCCTGATTATTCTTAGTGTGCCAAGGATGCAAGCCTTTTGTAGCAGCTCTACGGACACTCTATTCTAATTTCCTTTATATTCTTCTTGATACCTTCTGATACTGACCCCAAAGACCCAACAATAATTGGCACTATCTTCACCTTCTTCATTTTCCATAGCCAGGCTATTTTGCATTTAAGAGGACTGTATGTGTCTATTTTTCACCTTCCTTCTTAACTATTCTGTGGGTCATATTTAGTATTTTTATTTTCATTATTATTATTATTATTATTTTTAACACCACACCTTTATTGAGAGCTGTAACAAAGTGTTGGCTGTTCACAACCAGTGAGCTAAGGTAACACTCTTCATTCAGATTCTGAGGGATTTGTGATGTTCCAAGCAATGCTATTTTCTTGCTACACTAAATTTACATTTATTCATCTCTTTTCAATCTGTTTTGTGAGCTTCGAACTTATAGTTCTCAGGGCTTCAACAACAAAAGGTATGATGCTCACCTTCTTCAATGACCAGTCTTTTTATCTCCTACTTCAAATCATCATATCTGGCCTGTTTGTCTTCTCTTTCCAATACTTTGTCATCATCAGGGCATGAAATATTTATGACTAAAGAAGTTTTTCACATTTAAACAGGTTTGTCCTTCTTTATTCACATTTCAACAGGTTTTCCCCCTCCTCTTTATTCACAATTTTTATTCACTAGTGTTGTTGTCAGGGTGGCAAGCTGGCAAAATCATTAGCACACCAGACAAAGTGCTTAGTGGCATTTCATCCATCTATACATTCTGAGTTCAAATTCCATCAAGGTTAGCTTTGCCTTTCATCCTTTTGGGGTCAATAAAATAAGTAGCAGTTGAATACTAGGGTTAATGTAATCAACTTACTCCTTCCCCTAAAATTGCTGGCCTTGTGCCAAAATTTGAAACCATTATTGTTGTTGTTGATGTTGTTCTTGCTGTAAGTGAATTTAATGACAGTAAAATTCATTTAATGAACATATTATTTGTCTAAAAATGTGTTTGTGCTGGCTAATCAAAAATTAATGATCTGCAGATTTATCAACATGTACGATATAACATACATTCAATTTACAACAACACAATTTTAGTAAAGTTACAAAAGACTGCAAAGGAATCAAATTAATAATCAATGCAGATAATGTTAACCAAATGTGGTAGATTGGTAAAATTGCTGATATTTTCATGTGGTATCATTATCATTTAATGTCTGCTTTCCATACTGGTATATGTTGGATAGTTTGACAGGAGCCGGCTGGTCAGAGTACTATGTCAAACTCCAATGTCTGTTTAATATGTTTTTTTACAGTTGGATGCCCTTCCAAATGCTAACTACATTACAGAGTGTACTGGGTGCTTTTTACATGGCACTGATAACATTAAGGTCACTAATTAACTTGCAAAACAAGACCTTTCAACTGAGTGGGATCTAGTATTAAGAGAGATGGCTTTATGTCAGGTGATGAGAGGTTAGTGTATGACAGAGGGACAGGAACAGATGCTTTGTTGTAAAGAAAGATACATGTCTACCCCTGTTTGAAAAGAGAGAAGATAGGTTTATGTTTGAAGTCAGTATATTTTATACATTATTGTATAAGCATGTGAACTTTTAATTCAAATGACAATATCACAAACGATCTGATTAACTATTAATTAACCTAATTAATAATTTCTTATTAAATAAACATGTTTTTGTAATAACTAAAATGTAAACAAAATCAATATATTCAAACAAAATTGTATTCCTTTTTTGTAATTATAACAAAATTAATATCAAATAACTCTTTTCTATTACAGAATATAATATAAAGAGCTTAACTAACTGGGGATTCAATTCCTATTATGAGCTTTATACCCAAGGTAATTAATCTTGTTAATTTAAAATAATTTAATTTAGTATTTTTCTGTGGTCAAATGGTTATCTTACAGATAACATATACTTTTCTTGTCTAGCCTTATATCACACAATTTCACCTCACATTACACAATCTTGCCTCATGTCTTGCAATCTTGCCTTACATCACATAATCTAACCTCACATTACACAATCACACTTTACATCACACAACCTTACCTTGCATTGCGCAATTTCACTTCACATCACACAGTCTGACTGTGTATCATACAATCTAGCTTCATATTACACTGTCTCACTTTACATCACACAATCTAACCTCATTCAATCTAGCCTTACATTACACAATTTCAGCTTATATCACATGATCTCGCCTCATCTCACACAATCTAGTCTCACACTACACAATCTAGCCTCACATTATACAATTAAGCTTCATATTACACAATCTCTCCTTATATCATAGTCTTATCTCACATCACAATAATCCTACCTCACTATACATAATCTCACTTTACATTGTCTAATCTAGCCTCACATTACACAATCTCGCTTCACCATCACACAACCTTACTCCAACACTATATCCCATAATTTCTTTTTGTTTTTATTATCTATTTCACCCAAAATCAATCCTCTGCTCTCTTTGTACGTCTTTACTAAGGCAGCTACCTCTCCTGCCCACTATGATTTTCCTACAGCTGCTGCATTGGTCTCTGCTACTCAGCGATGGCTGGTTGTATACCACCTCTATCCAAGCTCACCCAACATGTCTCCTCTTCTTGTTAAGGAAACTAGACGACTAGGTGTAGTTGTTTGGACACTGATGGTTTGGCATGGCTGACTGGACATTCAGCCTGCTTTGGTGAGAGTTCCTTTTGACACTGGAGCTCAACACATGCATGTGTGCATACAGACACACACACACACACTCATACACAGAAACATGCACAAACAGATAGGAAGTGCATGGTTTAGTGGTTTGAGTGTTGGACTCATGGTTGTAAGATTGTGGTTTCGATTCCTGGACCGGGTGACACGTAGTGTTCTTGAGCAAAACTCTTCATTTCACATTGCTCCAGTCCACTCAGCTGGCAAAAATGAGTAATCCTGCGACTGACCGGCATCCCGTCCAGATGGAGAATTTATACACCATGGAAACCAGGAAACCAGCCTTTATGAGTCAGCATGACACAAGATACTTTTACTAGATACAGTTAATGAGAGAGATACAGAGGAAAAGAGAGAGACGTTACAGTTTATTAATTGAATATGATTGACATAAACACTTCCACTCTGCTCATACATATAGAGAAATATGCTCACACATAAGCAGAGAGGGGTGGGTTTGAGAGAAAAATTAAAACACCGAATAAGGACATAAGACAGATATTTTGCTTTCCAATCAATCCTTCATGAACTTCTTCAAATACCATTTAGAGAGGAATGTGAGATAGATAGGAAAGCTGCTGTTCTCCAGTGACCTCACCTTAGCCACCATCCTTGTGGCAAAATATTAAAAATATTGCTTTTCTTTTTCATGAACAATAGCCACTTCATTGGATGTATGAGGTCAGAGAGGTATCATTGTATTAATAAAAGGGTTACACAGTTATGAATTTTGGTTAACAAAAATATGAACAAACATTAGAAAATTTTCCTCGTTTAAAAATTGTTCTTCATGCAGAAGACATCTTTTAAATAGATTCTTATTGTCAGACTAGTTCTCTACTTGAATCAAACATTAAGCTTTATGTCATTATCTATCATTTCTTTGTTAGTTTCTATACTATATATTTTCTATCTTTGAAGATATATATTCTTATCTTCCAGTTCTTCACAAGTTTGGATTTTTAATTGGAATTTGGAGAGCTGTGATGTCTCCTTATGGAAGCCTGATTAAATTTGAGGTAAATAAAAAAAAATATAACTACGAGTAACATTTTTACTGGTTAACCTTTTATTCTTTAATCACCTCAAATGAAAACATTATTCATTTGTATCAGTTATTTTGCATAAATCCTAAGAGGGCTTTGAGTGGGCAGACTTGTAAGACAGGTCGCCTATAAGATATATATATATTGGTAAACTTTGCTTTAGTATAGAACTATGTTGCTTGGAGAAACTACTGTATAGTCAATCAATATGACATCAGTGATTTTTTAGTCTTTATTTTACGTTTAAGTTAAAATTACTATACTAAATTCAAAGAGGTCAAGCTAGTCTAGCTGTAAATTGTTCAAATGGGCCAAAACAACTTAAACAATTTAAATTAGTATTCATCATGATTTTTTTTTGTGATGGTCTCTGAGAACTTAAGAGAGTACTTATTTATCTTTTCATAAACAGCACACTCAAAAAGTTTGCGATCTTACACTTGATGAATTAATTGTACCTGTCACACAAATTATGTGAGAGAATTGCAATAGTTTATTTATCATGTTGAGTGGAGGCACAATGGCCCAGTGGTTGGGGCAGCGGACTCGCAGTCATAGGATCACGGTTTCGATTCCCAGACCAGGCATTGTGAGTGTTTATTGAGCAAAAACACCTAATGCTCCTGGCTGGCACCAGTAAAAGAATAACATGACATGCTTTATATTTTATATTTTAATATGAGTATAGTCTATCATTGGTGGAAGGGCTACTACCGTTGTAATTCATTTTAGTGTCCTATTTTTATCATAGTTATCTTAACTAGTTTACACCCTACCCCTTTTTAAAGGTTATAAACCATGTTTTATTACATATCCAATAACAATTTTACATAGTTAATCAGTATCAAAACACATTAGCAGTAACAGTTCTGAGTTCAGACTGAAACAGAAGGGTTGTACACAAGTCTAAATAAACTTTTGAAGTACGGTGGAGTATTATGCCAATCAAAGTATATGTAGAAACATCTAAAATCAAGATAACAGACCCGATAAACTTTCCTGAGGAAAATTTTTTATAGATGTCCATGGTCATTGCTAGTACCATGTAAATGGCACTCATAAATTGTCATGGTCATTGCCGGTGCCATGTATATGATTCCCATGAATCATAGTCTTGGCACTGCTGGTACCATGTGAATGGCACCCATGAATTGTAATCATGGTCGTTGCCAGTGTCATCTAAATGACACCCATGCCAGTAGCACATAAAATCACCCATTACACTCTTGGAGTGGTTGGTGTTAGAAAGGGCATCCAGCTGTAGAAACCATGCCAAATCAGACTGGAACGAGTAATGACGTATTTAATGCGATACACACCTCACTATAGGAGTAATTCAAATTTAATTTTAATTTCAGAGTTGTCACCCCTTTTACTGTAATCAGATTATTCATTGGACTTGTGTTATTCTTTCCTCATTGCAAAAGTAATTTTTATTATTTGCAAACTTATACTCCCTGCATTAATTATCTTAGCACTCACTCAACTATTGTGTTTCATACAGATGGTGTCCCTTGATAATTTCTCTTAGCCATTAAGTTGAGTTGTCACTTGAACTCAAATATATTTCTGATATATCTCTGTAGCTACTCTCTATGACTACATCTGGTATGCACTTTAAAAGACTATGCTTCACTGAGGAAGCTTAATAAGACTAAAACATACCCTGAGTTACCACCATGATCAGACTTAAATTAATATTAGTCCTCAAGCTAATGTTTTCTGTCTTCTCATGTGTAATTCAAACTTTAATTAATTAAAATTTCAGAGTTGTCACTCCTTTGTGTTGACCGAATTTGATTAAGATCCATCATGAAGCCTATTTTGGGTCTCCTCAAGATGCTTTTGCATAATTTTGTATATATATATATATATATATAAATGAAAGGAAGAGGAAAACAAAACCAAGGCTTACCAAATCATTTAAATTATTTTAATGATGAATCAAATTAAGCAAAAGTAAATTATTTACTTTTACTTACTTTGATCCACCATTAAAATAATTTAAATGATCTGATAAGCTCGTCCTGCTTTTGTTTTGTTTTCATCTTCCTTTAATATGTACCCACTGACTTGGAAGTTGGCTACAGATCCCCAACTCCAGCCCCTGTTGTAAACTTGGATCCTAGTAGCTTATCAATTGGAGCACTCAGAGAGTGTGCCTATTTAGATCACCAGTGACCTAAACCTTTCCTATTCTGTATATATATATATATATATATATATATATATATACTTGCTCACTACATTTGTTAATAATCACTCAACCTTACTCAGCTTGTTATCTCGTATTATTTTAGCCTAAAGATGGTAAGGTTCTTGGACAAGAACTCTCAGCACCCTGTCCACCAAATATCAATTCACCATTACGCAGAAAATTACTTTTTTCAATTGAAGTAGAAGACTCCGAAGTGAAGACCCTGTGTCATATGGGACCAAACAATATTCCTCATCAGTGCAACATATTTGCTGTTGATGTGAGTACTCATCAAAGAATAAATGATTATTACAACAGATGTTCATCATCATTATCATCCCAATTTTATATCATTTTCCTTTCCTCGTTTGCATGCATCTCATCCTCCTCCTTCACAGTCATTTGTCATCTGGTATACACACACAGCAACAGAAAATTATCAAAATGTATTGCTAAGTATGACTTTTGTGTATGTGTGTGTGGTTTTTATAGTTTGGTGGCTTTTCTATCACCAGCTACTTTGCAACAACTAAGATACGTAGCGCATTGTTGTACTCAAGAAGACCCAACCACAACAGAACTGAGATCTTAAAACCAAGTTGCTGTGTTAAAAGCATTGGTGTTGGTGCTGGTACCATGTAAAAGGCACTTGTGATGGTGCTATGTAAAAAAGCACTCAGTACACTCCGTAGAGTGGTTGGTGTTAGGAAGGGCATCCAACCACAGAAACCAAACCAAAACAGACTAAGGAATCTGGTGTGGCCCCTGGTCTAGCCAGTTCCTGTCGAGCCATTCAGCTCATGCCAGTATGGAAAATGGACGTTAAATGTTGAGGATGATGATCTTGTCTACTGTATATAATCCTGTCTACTTTACATATGACAAATATATGTATTTGTCATATTTAACCTTTTAGTATTTAAACTAGCCATGTCTGGCCCAAATATTCTACCTTTTTTTATGTTCAAACCATCCAGATTCAGACTTTACAATGTCATTTTAAAAATAAACAATCTCCTCATTGAAATCTCAAAGTTATGAGACAGTGCATGATCAATCCAAAACAATATGAATAAATAAACATTACATTTGACTGAGTAATCCAGATGCTAAAGGGTTAAAATAGTGTACTTAGTGATGGTTTTCAATACTGAAGAAAGTCGTTTTACCATTGTAAAGTCCTCTTAAAACTACATTGGATATCATAATGCATATACTTCATCTCACAGTGCTCCAGTCCAGTCAGCTGGTAAAAATGAATAATCCTATGATGGAGTGGTGTCCTGTCCAGGGTGTAATATATGCGCCAGAGAAACCGGGCCTATGTTCCTTATGGAGTAATGTGGATTAATCATATACTCTCTTTTATTCTTTTACTTGTTTCAGTCATTTGACTGCAGCCATGCTGGAGCACCGCCTTTAGTCGAGCATATCGACCCCAGGACTTATTCTTTGTAAGCCTAGTACTTATTATATAAGTCTCTTTTGCCAAACCACTAAGTTACAGGGGACATAAACACACACACACACACACACACACATATATATATATGACATTTATTGTGGTTTTGGAGTCAGGATTTGACTGCTATTTTTTTCAGCGTGGTGGTATCTCTTGATACCCTGTATTATAATTTTAAATAATTATTACCTTTGATGGTTTTTATTCCCATGCTGACCACTTGATAAGATCAATATTTTAAATACCGATCTTATCCTTATTTATATAAATTAGTTTTGTCAGTGTATTTACTGCGCTGATATCCTGTCCGGGATCGCACGAGAAGTTGTTTAGGCGGGCTATTTAAGCTAGTCGTGTGCATACGTGCATATATATGTATGTATACGTCCGTATATGTAAGTATACTGTTTATATACATGTATTTGTATTTATGTACTTGAGTATATTTCACTGATGAAGGCAGAGCATTTATGCAAAGC
>NC_068981.1:33485269-33486452 GCF_001194135.2 Octopus bimaculoides
CATTTATTGTGGTTTTGGAGTCAGGATTTGACTGCTATTTTTTTCAGCGTGGTGGTATCTCTTGATACCCTGTATTATAATTTTAAATATACATATATATATATATATATACACATATATACGACAAGCTTCTTTCAGTTTCCGTCTACCAAATCCACTCACAAGGCTTTGGTCGGCCCGTAGCTATAGCAGAAGACACTTGCCCAAGGTGCCATGCAGTGAGACTGAACCTGGAACCATGTGGTTGGTAAGCAAGCTACTCACCACGCAGCCACTCCTGCGCCTATATATATTCACACACATACACACACAGTCATATGTTTTGAGTGTTGGGCTTCACGGAGGCAATGATGAATGACCAAGACCTTTAGCATTATGCTGTGCTTGAAAAAAATGACTCATCAAGCCAAGTAAAATCACAGTCATGGCAAATATTGGCGTCACATCAATGGCACCCATGGTTGGCGTTAGGAATGACATCCAGCTGTAAAAACCATGCCAGATCATACTGGGGTCTGGTGCAGCCTACCAGCTTGCCAGCCCTGGTCAAACTGTCCAACCCATGCCAGCATGGACAACAGACATTAAATGGTGATGATGGTGATGCTGGCTTTGATGTTGAAGCAACCACTGTAAATATTCCTATGCCAGGCATGATTGTGTGGTCAAGAAGCTGGCTTTGCAACCATGAGGTTTGGGGTTCAGTCCCACTGGATGGCACCTTGTGAACATGTGACTTCCTCTATAGCTCCAAGCTGACAAATGCCTTGTGAGTGAATTTGGAAGACAGAAACTGTCTGGAAGCCTGTTGTATAGATATGTGTGTGTGTATGCTTTTGTATTTGTTCACCACCACCACCACTTGACAACCAGTGTTGTTTTGTTTACATCCTCATAACATAACAGTTTGGTAAAAAATACTGATAGAGTCAATTTGTCCTTTGAAGGCAGTGTCCCAGCATAGCTGCAGTCCAATAACTGAACCAAGTAAAAGAAGAAGTTAAAGATGTATTTTTTTACCTCTTTTTATTCACACATCATCATCATCATCATCATCGTTTAACATCCGCTTTCCATGCTGGCATGGGTTGGACGGTTTGACTGAGGACTGGCAAGCCAGAAGGCTGCACCAGGCTCCAATCTGATCTGGCAAAAATTTCTACAGCTGGATGCCCTTCCTAAT
>NC_068981.1:33486462-33489151 GCF_001194135.2 Octopus bimaculoides
GGCAAAAATTTCTACAGCTGGATGCCCTTCCTAATGCCAACCACTCCGAGAGTGTAGTGGGTGCTTTTTACATGACACCAGCACAAGGGCCAGTCAGGCGGTACTGGCATCGACCACACTCGAATGGTACTTTTTACGTGCCAATATATGCACACACACACACATACATATATTAATGTACAATAATCTAGTAGATTAACCCTTTAACATTCAAACCGGCCATATCTGTTTTATGTTCAAACTGGCCAGATCCAGTCTCTCCCACCTACTCTACAATGCTATTCTAAAATTAAATGATTACATCTTCAAAATCTTGAAGCTGCAAGATAATAGATGATTAATTTTTTTAAATATGGATACATAAACATTACATTTGATAAATTAATCTGAATTTTAACACTAAAATGTTAAAATCCTTACTTACCACTATATGAAATTACTTTGTATACAAAAGATAATTAGGCATGGCTATGTGATAGAAAGTTTGTTTCCCAACCACATGGCACCTTGGGCAAGTGCCTTCTACTATAGCCTCACCCTGACCAAAGCCTTGTGAGTGGATTTGGTTGACAGAAAGAGAAAGAAGATCACTTTATGCATGTGCGTGTGTACGCGTGCACACACTTGTCTGTCTCCCACCACTGCTTGACAACTGGTGTCCATGTGTTTACATCCCCATAATTTAGTAATTCGGTAAAAGGGTCTGACAGAATAAGTACCAGGCTTATAAGAATAATAATCGTGATGGCACCTGTGCCCAGTGTCGCCTTCTTGGTACTTGTGCTGGTAGTATGTTTAAAGATATTCGAGCGAGATCGTTGCCAGTGCCGCCGGACTGGCTCCTGTGCAGGTGGCACGTAAAATACACCATTTTGAGCGTGGCTGTTGCCAGTACCGCCTGACTGGCCTTCGTGCCGGTGGCATGTAAAAGCACTCACTACACTCTCAGAGTGTCTGGCGTTAAGAAGGGCGTCCAGCTGTAGAAACTCTGCCAAATCAGATTGGAGCCTGGTGTAACCATCTGATTCACCAATCCTCAGTCAAATCGTCCAACCCATGCTAGCATGGAAAGCAGATGTTAAACGATGATGATGAGGTAAGGTCTGGGGCTGATTCAATACAAAATAAAATCATCAGTAATTATACTGCATTCTTATTACTAAATGGCAGAGACTGTAGTGCTAGACTAAAGATATTAAATTTAGTTTTATTTCTTAATTCATATCTCATCAGTATTAACTCTGCTTTTTACACCTTCTGTGACAATGAGACAAAATACCTATCATGTTCTAGCATAATTCAGTTTACAGTATTTTTCCTCCTTAGAAATTTTCAATTTTAAATTATTGTAAAAATGTGCTTATTAACTGGAAACAAAATCTATTCACTAAGGTTTGCATTTCTTTGAAAATATAATTTTATGTTTATTTCAGGGAGATAAGTCTCTGGTGAAATTTGAATGCTGTGTAGAAGCAGCTCACCGTAATCCTGGTGGCATGAGACGGGTAAATCACCTTTCTTACTATTGTCTTTACTTTGGCATAACATGACTTAACAAACGGTATGCCTTGTTAAAAACATTGTTTTCCTGGTCTTGTATTAATTTTATATAAAAGACAGCAACAACATAGCCAAAGAGCTCAATCTTTTTTAAAATAAGTATTGATACTAATGTTCAATATGTGTATGGATGCATTTTCTTTGCTTTCTTTGAAGTTCCATGTACCAGTCTCTTTGGAGGCATGGGTTCAAATCCCACAGCTGCCAATTAATTTTAATAGCAATACCCCAGCATGGCCACAGCAAGTATAATTAGATTCTCTAAAATTAAGATTGAAACTCTTTTCTTTTTTGTCTTTTTTGATCTTTTCAAGGAATTTGAACAATTTCTGATGGATGAAAGCAGTGAAATTACAGAAATAATATTTACTGGTAAAATTGAACTGCTGCAAAAGTTTTGGGTGTTAAAAAGATTTGAGTAAGAATATTTTGTTTCCTTTTTACATTGAAAAAAAACTGTTTCCATTTAGGCAGCATTAGTTTATCTTTCTCTCTTTTACTCTTTTCTCTTTTACTTGTTTCAGTCATTTGACTGTGGCCATGCTGGAGCACCGCCTTTATTTGAGCAAATCGACCCCAGGACTTATTCTTTGGAAGCCTAGTACTTATTCTATCGGTCTCTCTTTTGCAAAACCGCTAAGTGACGGGGACATAAACACACAACCATCGGTTGTCAAGTGATGCTGGGGGGGACAAACACAGACACATCCCAACTCACTCTTGCCTGAGATAAGAAAATGGGTCCTTGCATCTCTTCAGGGCCAAGTTACATTAATTCACAGCAGACAGCAAACAGACAACATTATTAGTTGTACTTAAATTACATGTGTATAAGAAAATTATAATCAAATTATAATATTTGGTAGAGATTTAAATATATATATACTTGGAAGGACTGGAAGAACGGTGGTAGCAGGGAATTGTACCAATGTGCCAGAAGGGAGGCTAGGCGACAGGTTTATTTAGCCAGAGGGGAAGCAGATAAGGAAAGATTTGCCAATGTTCTGCGCCGTGAGGACCAAAGACTCGAGGTATTTCGTGTTGCAAGACAGTGTAGGAGAGAGAATAGTGATGTTGTAGGAGAGAAATGTGTTCGCATGGATGATGGTACGCTTGCATTAAATGAGGA
>NC_068981.1:33491236-33492177 GCF_001194135.2 Octopus bimaculoides
GCCAGTACCGCCTGACTGGCTCCTGTAGGATTTTCGAGCGAGATCGTTGCTAGTGCCCCTGGACTGGCTTGTGCAGGTGGCACATAAAAGACACCATTTCGAGCGTGGCCGTTTTCGTGCGGGTGACACGTAAAAGCACCCACTACACTCTCTGAGTGGTTGGCATTAGGAAGGGCATCCAGCTGTAGAAACTCTGCCAAATCAGACTGGAGCCTGGTGTTGCCATCCGGTTTCACCAGTCCTCAGTCAAATCGTCCAACCCATGCTAGCATGGAAAGCGGACGTTAAACGATGATGATGATGATGATGATATATGTGTGTGTGTGTGTGTAGCGTACTTTTCTCTCTCTCTCTCTCTGTTATATATACATGGATGCGGACGTAGCGGATAACAGCTAGCCTTCGGCCGCGTCTTTGGACCCTGTTGTGTCCACCACTCTGATTGGTTGGTGTTGGCGTATTTTTGTCTCTTGTTCTATTTCGTGCTAGGGTGCAACCTAACCAATCGCAGCCTTCAGATAAGGTCACGTGAGACAGCCTTTTCTGAACCCCAGTTGAGCCGATGGTATGGTATAAAATATAGCTTTCCATCGTCACGATTGCCAGTCCGGCTCCAGACCTTCTGAGGTCTAGCCGCTGACCACAGAGCACACAGCCAGTTCCAGCGATGACATGACTTACAAACTCATGTCCTACACACCCACAATAGTGAACTGAGTTAACCTATTATTAGAAATTTTAAATATATGTAACTCTCATTAAATATATGGAGTGCCACTTACTTTTGTTTGCCCACTCACTCATATGTGTGTGGGTGTGGGTGTATGTATATATATATATCCATTTTTTTTCTCCGTGTTTTTCTCCTTGTTTTCTCCGTATTCTTTCTGTTGAAGAGCGTAGCTCGAAACGTTAAAGACTTTCTGTATTCCCGAGCGTCA
>NC_068981.1:33492187-33494628 GCF_001194135.2 Octopus bimaculoides
ATATATATATATATATATATATATATATATATATATATAGGTTAATTGAATTGGAGGTTAAAATAACCGTCTAAGGGATAGAAGTATTCATTGCACTAGTGGTATATTACCTATATTTAACCATGGGCATACATATGCAAACATATTATTTTCCTAAGTTATAGGTAAAGATAAGAATAAACATGGGTTTGGAAATTGCTGTTTTTAAATCTCACAATTATTCAGTGCTGATGAAGGGAAATAACCTGGAAATCGCGATACACAAATATTGTTTTGAGCTGTGTTGGGGTGCTAGATTGCCTTGTTGGAAAATATAAGGACACAGATCGTGTCATATAGCCAGCTGGAGACGATGTCTCCTGGGGCTAAATTACAACAATATTCATCCTAAACCAGGACTGCCATGTTATGTTGGCAAACAATTTTTGAATGTGGGTTTATCAAGAATCAAAATTTAAAGAAAACAGAAAATGGAGAAGTACTGAATTAATAAATAATAATTGATGTAACTCAATTGTTGTTAATCAGTACTACTCCATTTTCTATTTTCTTTATATATATATATATATATATATATATATACATACATACACATTTATAGATACATATATATATATACATGTATATCATAATGAAAGGCTTGTAAAATATCTACACATATTTTACATGATACAAACATTATCAGATATAGAATTAAATACGCTTATATTTTTAAAAATTATTAGTTTACTCAAGTTTTTCTGGATAACTTGCTGATGGCTAACTGGTCATGGCTGTAACTATTATAGAAGAACTAGTAATATTTATTATATTACAATAAGGCAACCAGCTGATAGAATCATTGGCACTCCGGTCAAAATACTTTGCAACATTTTGTCCAAATTTATGTTCTGAGTTCAAATTCTCTCAAGGTTGATTTTGCCTTTCATTTTCCAGAATCAATAAAATAAGTACCAGTTGAGCATTTGAGTCAATGTAATCAATCTAAACCCTCTGCTGAACTTGTTGGTCTTGTGCCAAAATTTGAAATCAATATATAATGAATATATAGTCTTTATCTTTTATTAGTTTCAGTCATTAGATTGCCGCCATGCTGGGGCACTGCCTTGAAGAATTTTTTTTTAATCGAATCAATCAACTCTAGTACTTTTTTTTTTTTTTTTCTAAGTCTGGTACTTATGCTATTGGTCTCTTTTGCCAAACTGCTAAGTTCCTGAGATGTGAACACACCAGCACCGATTGTCAAGTGGTGGTGAGGGACAAACACAGACACTAAATACACACACACACACACTTTGATATATATACAATAGGCTTCTAAATACACTCACGAGGCTTTAGTCAGCCCAAAGTGCCATGCAGTGGGAGTGAACCTAGAACCATGTGGTTGGGAAGCAAATTTCTTACCACACAGCCATACCTACACCTTTATTATATTACAAAGACAAGAGAAGGTTCTGGTTCTGTAGTGGAGTGAACAGATAGTGATTGTTAACTGAATTTCAGAATTCAAGTGTAACCAACTGAGACTATTTATATTACCCAACCATCTCATTCTTGGTCTAAATATATTAAATTTTGCTTTTTGTTCAGTTTGTCTTTTGATAGATACATTTAGAACCTACTGGGCACACAATATATATATATATAATGCATTAAATACTACAAAAGATTTTGAAGAATTTGTCTGTAGGACAGACAAACAGGATCTTAATTCTTCATCAGTTATCAACTAAAAATACTAATGCCTAATTTCATGCCTTTAACGATAAGACTAGGAACTTCATATATCAGCGGGACCCATGAGATTTGTGAAGAATTAGGGCTCGAGCAAACAAAATAATACAAAAGTAAACAACAGTAATTTGAAACGATAGATGAAGACAATAAATAAATAAATAAAGCTTTAGGGCCAAACATGAGAATAATGGATTAACACCTGGAAGAAATCCTCAAATGGATATAAAGAACAGAACTGAGAAGAGAAGAGAAAAGAGCTGACCAGCATGTTTGGTGTCCAGTGGCGAAAAGGCAGAATATAGAAAATCAATCACCAGTCACATGTGGGTAGCAGATAGAGAAAGAACAGGGGAAACACTCCTACTGAACAAATAATAAATGAGTATATGCATATATACATACAGGTATGTGCATACCTACGTCTACCTGTATATATAGGTGCATATCTGGGTACAGGACATTGCAAACAAAATGTAGACAAAAAAATAATAATAACCAGAGTACAGAACACACACAGGCCACATAGAGAACATTTTCCTTCATCAGCTACCCCCATTCTAACACAGGCGTTTCGATGAGTAGGGCAGGACGCATCGTTAAAATGGCTCTTCCCACGGACCACAAATTAAATTTGTATACACAAATTAAACTTGTACTATGGAGGAATGTAGTGGCGGACAGAAAACAAGACAGGAAAACAA
>NC_068981.1:33495062-33505564 GCF_001194135.2 Octopus bimaculoides
ATATATATATATATATATAGTTACACCATGTAGTTATATTAGCCATTTTAACCCTTTAGCATTTAAACTGGCCATATCCAGCAAAAATATTTGACCCGCTTTAAGTTCAAACCAGCCTGATCTGGCCTCTCACACATACCCTACAATGTCATTTTAAATGTAAACAATCACATTGTTTGGAATGTTGAAGCTACAAGATAATGCAAGATTAATTCAAAACAATGTGAATAAATAAGCATAACATTTAATGAAGTAATCTGAATGCTAATGGGTTAAACATATGCATTTAATTAAGTCAATTTTTGTTCTGTCACTTTTAATTGTGCGTTACATAAAATCTTTCAAGACCAGCTGTGGATATATTTTACTTCATTTTCTAAATATTCTTCCCAGACTTATTATATTTTATTTTTCACACACACACACACACATTCTCTCTCTCTCTCTCTCTCTCTCATATACACATACATACACACATACATATCATCTTTCCATTTGTAGTGACCTTGTATAGCCAATTATAAAAATAACTTTTTAAACTTTATTTTAAATTTTAGATCTGGCTTTGATATGGTTAAGGTCCATATTCCAACAGCCTCTCCACTCACCATTCTTGATGCTGGTATGTACAAAGGGGATTATAATACGTTTGGTTATGAACTGGTTCTAGTTTCATTTTCTGAAGACGGTGATGCTATTCTAGCTTCAAAAGTCACGGTAAGAAATACCAACTGTTTTTTTTTTTCTTTATTATTCTGTATTGTAATATTCTTTATTTAAGAAGTTCAAATACACTTTATTAGCAAAAACTGACAATAAGGCAAGGTCTGTGTGGTTGCTCAATCTGCAAGAGATAGCAGCCAAATCACTCTCAACATCTTAAAAGGAAAGAACACATTGAATAATACAGTTCTAGATATAGCGTCTGAAAACAAAGACAGGATGGTCAAAACTGGAATGCCTTTAACCATTGGTTTGCTTGATCCTGGATGACCTGGATTTAAATAGCAACACCTACAGCACCTCATTAGTTATGGCACTACCACTTTGTCAAGCTGAGAGTTTTGATCGCCAACTTAAATTAATACAAAATGTTCGGATCCTGAGTTATAAATTAGTTTCCATCATCATCATCATCATCATTAGCAGCAGCATCCTTGTTGTTTTAATGACCACTTTTCCATGCTTGCATTGATCGGATGTAATTCACCGAGACACATTTTGTACAACTGGATGCCCTTCCTGTTGCCAACACTCACCTGTTTCCAAGTGAGGTAATATTTCTCCATATCTTCACCGAAGGCTGGAAACAAAGGAGGGGCCCAGTTGGAATTTTCTGTAAGTCAAATAGCCCATTCTGCTCAAAAGGTCCCTGAATAAGGTTCATTTAAGGATGATGAACGAAACACCCATGTTTCCGGAGATGAATTATTCAAACCCCAAAGAATTCCTCTCAACACATGGCTATGATGCTCCTCCACTACTTCTGCTCATGATCAGAGATGCACATATCGTCAGCCACTAAGGGACATGTTCAACTGGTTACGGTCAAGCAACTGACAAGCAAATCTGTGGTATTGAGCAGAATATTTGCTGTAGCTCATGTTTTACACCAAGACAAAACATGTACATGATAACACTTCCAATCAGTTAAAATGAGAAGCCATGAGAGCCAGTACCTGGTATATTGTGAATTGTATTTCAAGTTTAGTGACTTATGTGGGTGTTCCCTGTATTTTGTGCTTCCCACCTACTTCAATTTGTTAAATTAAGCCTTAGGGAAGTGAGTCAAACAGACCATACATTAAACTAAAACTCATTACTCTTATTGGAAAAGAAGTTAACCATTTGATTCTGTTTCAAACATCATAGTTTTGTTTACTAAGAAAACAAGAGTATATATGATAGCTACTTAAGCTTGAATAGAGAATAAGACAGAAAAAAGGAAACTCATCCAAAGCTTAACTGCCAAGTGTGGTGTTGATCGACACCAGATCTCTTATCCACAACACCTATAGAGATATCAAAGATAATCATCACATTGTTGCAAAAAGAAATTCTCCTGAAGAACAGTATTACTAAACAACTTAATTTTTTATTAATTTTTTTTCTTAATTACAGGGTGACCCCCATGTGTCAGGGGGTGAAAAAGCATTTGAGATAAATTTAACTGCACCAATACTTCTTCGGGAAGATCAACAAACAACAATGAGTATTGTTCAACAGCATCAATGGACAGTAGTACAAAGCTATGAGAAATTACCTGAACAAGCATTTATTATCCCTCAAGATTGTCTATATGAAGGCCCTAATTTTCCAACTACCTGCAGTGCCAGGTAATGTATTGTGGGTTTTCTTTTTCTTGGATTTGTTTGAGGTCTTTTGTAGGTGGGAAAGGTTATGTTAACACAATTATTATATGTAGGTATAGAATATTGATTTCTAATATTGCAAAAAGCCACATATCTGTGGAGAGAAGACAATCAGTTAAATTTACCCAGGTGTTTGACTAATACTTGAAATCAAGATGTAAGGACCATAACTAAAATGGATTTTACCCTAATCAGTTCTGCAAATCCACAGCCCTTAGATATATAGAACATTAACAACAAATGTTATAAGCTGGATATTTAGTGTTATCAGAGAAGTATAAAGTAAAAAAAAGTCTCTTACCTCAATTTGGCAAATGATTCCAAAATGGAAGTTCTCAACCACTGACTGGAACTTGCTGTGTGACCCAGAAACACTCTCTACTCTATCAGCTGGCTAGTAGGTAGAATGCCTGAGATTCCCATGTTTGCACACATCTGTTCTCAGTGACTGTATTTGCAAAAAAGTGGATGGTCAAATCGCTTGCTTCATCATCTGACATCACTTTGCCTCTTACTTCAAGAACATCTCCCACTATACTATAGCTAGATTAAAAATGATTCAAGGAAATTGTGTAACTGCATCATCCAGATTGGACTAAAAATCCAAAAGAATGGTACAGACCACCATTTTATAATTGAATAGATATCTAATTTATTAATATACAAAGGCTGTAGATTATATAAACAACACCATCATACATGGTTTTTCTCAAACCTTCTCATCTTGCTGTGTTATTTGACACCATCATATTATCATTCATTATTCTTTTCATTCATTTAACATGTATTACTAACGTTCTTCAGTTAAATTAACTATGTAACCAGTAATTCGTTACTTTCTCTAATAACTTCTAGAATCGTATCCCTTTACATACTCATATATTTCTATTGTTCTTTGCTTCCCTATTGCCTTTTGCCGGGCAAAATGCTTAGCGGTATTTTGTCTGCTGCTACATTCTAAGTTCTAATTCCACCAAGGTTGACTTTGCCTTTCATCCTTTCAGGGTCAATAAACACACACACATGCATGCACGCACGCATGCACACACACACATGTATACGATGGGCTTCTTCCAGTTTCTGACGACCAGCTTCGCTCACAAACCTTTTAGCAGCTCAGCACTGTAGCAGACGACACTTGTTCAAGATGCCATGCAGTGGATCTGAACCCAAAACCACAGTTGGAAAACAAACTTCTTGACTTCACAGCCCATTGAACAATTTTTATTTCTTTATGTCTCAATACACACATCAACATCAACCTTCATATTTTGTTTTGTAAAAGAAAGCTAAAAGATGAACCAGGCATTAAGGATACAAGTTGAGGTGTACGAGAGAAGCAGCTGCTGTTGGTATGGACATGCAATATGAATGGATGATGAGTTTCTAGGTGAAAAAGTATTGCTGTGGGAATGATAACAAACCAACAGCAGACTTGTACTAGCCAGTGTGGAAAGCAATGCTACTTTGTGTGTGTGTGTGAGTGTGCACATACCTTGTTAGTAATTGCACATAGCTGTCTCTGCATAGTCACTCACCTTGCTAGAAATAGCAGCTAAATCTTCCTCAAATTTCACTCTGCTGTATCCTTTATACACATATCTTTTATCTTTTACCTGTTTCAGTCATTAGACTGCAGCCATGCTGGAGCACCACCTTGAATTTTTTTTTTTTAGTCAAATAATCCTGGTACTTATTCTATCAGTCTGGTTGTCAAGTGGTGATGGAAGGATAAACACAGACACACACACACATATATATACATAGATATATACAACAGGCTTCTTTCAGTTTCCATCAACCAAATCCACTCACAATGTTTTGCTCGGCCCGAAGCTATAGTAGAAGACACTTTCCCTAGTGCGACTGAACCCAGAACCATGTGGTTGGGAAGCAAGCTTCTTCCCACAACCACTACTGCGACTATATATATATATATATATATATAGGAAATATTAAATAATGTTGTCTTAGATGTAGTACTTCCAAAAAATTGACTGGATGGTCATGAATGTGAAACCTATAGTATATTTTTACATTTTACAATTTTTTGATATTCTCAAAATCCAGATAGAGTAAAATAACTACAAATTATCCATATTAATGGTCAATATTTTATACTCTTCCCAAGATTTAGGGTTTCATTTCTTTTATATTTTACATGTTTAGAAGGTTTTGCCACATCAAAATAGTAACAGCTAGACTTATGCCTATTTGTTTGTTTATTTTTCAGATTTCATGGCAAGTTCCAAGTGCTTTCACCAAGTCAAAACACAGCTGATTTATTTGACTGTCACCTCATTGTTTTTAACAGAAAATTGTTTACAATTCTTACTTTTGAAACAAAGCAACTTTATAGTTTTCATCATGTAGAAGAAACTTCCTTATAACAAAGATCTCAATTTTATTATATTTTTTTTACTGTGATTTTAATACTCCTTTTACAATTTCATTTAAACAAATGAGGTTGGTACACTTAACTGAGATTTTCCATTTCTACTTTTTTTTTTTTTACAAATTAAGACATTTTTATATTACTGAAGTAGATGTTTTACTGCATCATGTGCCATGCTAACCTTCAACATTGCACCATCAAGTAAAAGCAAAATTTCTTATATCCATCATAGACTCACCTCACTCATATCCAAGGCAGCAAATCAGCAGTCATTAGGATGTTGGATGAAATGCTTTGCAGTTTTATTTCTGACACCCAATTTTTATGAGTTCTAATCCTGCCTAAGTCAACTTTGCCTTTCATCCTTTCTGGGTCAATAAAGTACCAATCTAGAACAATGGATAGGCAGAACTTTAAGAATGTCAAATCAGGTACCTTGTATTTGTTCTGCTTCTTGGCATTCTGAATTCAAATTCCACCAAGACCAACTGAAGTGATAGACTTAATTCTTCACTTAGTTTGACAATGATACCTGGCACTTTGGGTATTTTTAGTGGAGTCCATTCAGTTGTGATCATTTAGGCTAGCTTTCTGGTTTGAGGATACCTTCTTCCTTCCCTCCCACTCATCTTGGGGGCTCAGTGAGGATCATGGACTCTGCCTTCCCTCTTAAAAAGATACATAAAACACACAAGTAGATTCTGTTATCATGGAGGTAGACTAGAACTTGGAAAAGTTAGTGGCAGTAGATCTATCTGCAAGAGTAAATACAATGAAAGCAATAACAAAAAAGATGTTAAGATTGCTAAAGAGAGGAAATATTTAATTTTTGGAGCAAAGCCCTTCATTAGAAAATAAGAAAATAATCAATTGGGAAACGTTAGAATAGAAAGAGGCCAACTGGAAGAATCTTCATGGGTTTTCTTAATATCTTGTTTGTCTTTATATCTATTGTAAGAGAAGCTAAAGAATTAAGATAGCTGAGTGGATAGGGTACCATAAGACAACTGAGAGCTTGGCAGTTTTACATCCTGTCACTAGCACTATGTTGTTCACGGCCAAGATGCTTAACTTTCAAATATTTTAGTCAATCTAACTGAAGAGATCTCACAAGGTATGAACAATTCACCATTGCAAGCAGTGGCGGGGCTGCAAAATTGACAAGCAGTTCATTAATTCCAATTAAAAGTTCAGTGTCTGATATCAAGTATAGTTTTTAGAAAGCTGAATTTAGTGGGGCTGATTTACAAAATAGCAGTTGTTTAATTAAGAAGCTTGCTTTCCAACCATGAAGTCTTGGATTTGAACCTACTGTACAGCACCTTGGGAAGTGTTTTCTACTACAGCCCTGGGCTGACCAAACCCTTACACGAGGATTTGGTAGATAGAAACTGAAAGAAGCTTGTTGTGTATATCCAAGTGTATATGTATGTGCATGAGTGTGTATTTGTCTTGATATTACTTGGTGATTGTAAATGAGCAACATTGTCATACAAATGAGGTTGTTCATCTCAGGTCTTTTGTGAAAAAACGTCTAGTTATGGGGAAAAAATATTAATTTGCTTGGAAAACAGATGAGGGTTGGTGACAGCAAGTACATCTGGATATAGAAAAACTACCTCAACATATTCCATTTGACCCATGCAAGCATAGAATAGTAGATGTTAAATGATTAAGACTGATACTTCAGTATTGCCCTTTAGGCTTATGAAACACATTATTTAGAGACAAGCCTAGGAGTACAATACAACGGTTTCAATTATGGATAACATTACTGAATAACAATGAAACTGATATGCTGAGCTATTGATCACCTTGCCATGAGTTTCAATTCATGACTGTTGCTAATTGTTTAATATTTTAACTTGTTTTGTTTTTTTTATTTAAGCACAGTACAACTCTAAAAACAAAACTTTTTGTTATTGTCTGTCTCTTCGCTGTTATCTTTTATCATTTACTTGTTTCAGTCATTGGACTGTTGCCATGCTGGAGCACCACCTTGAAAGGTTTAATCAAAAAAATTGATCCCAATTCTTATTTTTTGAAGTTTGGTACTTACTCCTCAGTTTCTTTTGCCAAACCACTAAGTGACAGGGACATAAACAAACCAACACCAGTTGTTAAGCACTGGGTGGGGAACAAGCAGAAACACACACACACACACATGACAAGCTTCCAGACAGTTTCCATCTTCTAAATTCACTCACAAGGCATTGGTTGACCTGAAACTTTAGCAAAAGACACTTTTGCAAAGGCGTCACACAGTGGGACTGAACCTAAAACCACATAGTCGCAAAGCAAACTTCATAACCACACAACCACACTCACACCTGGCGCTTAAAGATCAAAGTGCTATTTGCCTACTGTGATAGGATTAGAACCTCTGACCATATAGCAAGAGGTTTTTCACACATTCTACCTCTATATATTTATTGATTATTTTTCTTCAAATAAACACTTCTCCCCTTAACCAGTTTGTCCGTCCTATAATCTGTGGAATTGTAGAAGTAACACATGAAGACAGTTTTCATGTCTTAAAGTATCTTTTATCTTTCACTTGTTTCAGTCATTGGACTGTGACCATGCTACAGCATCGCCTTGAAGGGTTTAATTGAACAAATCAACCTCAGTACTCATTTTTATGTTTGGTACTTATTGTATTGGTCACTTTTGTTGAACTGCCAAGTTATGGGGGACATTAACCAACCAATATAAATCGTCAGGTGGGTGTGGGGAAACAAACACAAAAGTTCCAGGCCAACCAATGCCTTGTGAGTGAATTTAGAAGATGGAAACTGTGTGGAAGTTTGTTGTGTGTGTGTGTTTCTGCTTGTTCCCTACCCAGTGTTTGACAACTGGTGTTGGTTTGTTTATGTACCTGTCACTTAGTGGTTTGGCAAAAGAAACTGAGGAGTAAGTACTAGACTTCAAAACACACACACACACATGTGACAGGCTTACTCATAGTTTCCATCTATGAAATTCATTCATAAGGCATTGGTTGGCCCAGGGCTATAGCAGAAGGCACTTGCCCAAGGTGCCATACAATGGCACTGAGCCCCAAACCACATGATTAAAAAGCAAGCTTCTTTATCACAATCCTTCCCTATACAATGTAAATAGTTACAAGGCAAGAAAATACTGATCAGTTATGTAGTGAAATGTACAGTTCCCAGTGGTATCTACAGGGTGTCCACAAAGTCTGGGTACATAGGGGGATTAACACATACTTTAAGAAATTATTATTTCTTATATTTAATTGTTTATGTTATGATTTTATTTACTCCATGTATCCAGACCTTGTGGACACCCTGTATTTCACCCTTTTCATTCAGATTACTCTGTCAAATGTAATGCTTATTTATTCACATTGTTTTGAATTAATCATGTATTATCTTGTAGCTTTAACATTTCAATGATCATCATCATCATCATCATCATCATTTAACGTCCGCTTTCCATGCTAGCATGGGTTGGACGATTTGACTGAGGACTGGTGAAACCGGATGGCAACACCAGGCTCCAATCTAATTTGGCAGAGTTTCTACAGCTGGATGCCCTTCCTAACGCCAACCACTCAGAGAGTGTAGTGGGTGCTTTTACGTGTCACCCGCACGAAAACGGCCACGCTCGAAATGGTGTCTTTTATGTGCCACCCGCACAAGCCAGTCCAGGGGCACTGGCAACGATCTCACTCGAAAATCCTACGGGAGCCAGTCAGGCGGTACTGGCAACGGCCACGCTCAAAATGGTGCATCTCATGTGCCACCCACACAAGAGCCAGTCCAGGGGCACTGGCAACGTGATTGTATATTTTTAAAATGACATTGTAGGTCAGTATGAGAGGCTGGATCTGAGCATAATATAGTTAAAATATTTTAATCAAATATGGTTGGTTTGAATACTAAAGGGTAAACATAGAGGTGACTTAGGCGACTTCAGAGTTAAGTCTCTTGTTCAGGATGGCTACTGCAGAGCAACAAGTGACAAAATATGTCTTCTGTACTCTTTGCTTAGCAACCGTACATTTTAAGCCTAACCCACAATAACTAAACTGAAAATATCCCTGAATATTTCATTTTCATGTAGTGTGTCATAGGAAAGTTAACAAGGCGCAGAAGTGGCTGTGTGGTAAGTAGCTTGCTTACCTACCACATGGTTCCGGGTTGAATCCCACTGCATGGCACCTTGGGAAAGTGTCTTCTACTATAGCATCGGGCCGATCAAAGCCTTGTGAGTGGATTTGGTAGACAGAAACTGAAAGAAGCCCGTCGTATATATGTATATATGTGTGTGTGTGTGTATATTTGTGTGTCTGTGTTTGTCCCTCCAACATTGCTTGACAACCGATGCTGGTGTGTTGACGTCCCCGTAACTTAGTGGTTCGGCACAAGAGACCGATAGAATAAGTACTAGGCTTACAAAGAATAAGTCCTGGGGTCGATTTGCTCGACTAAAGGCGGTGCTCCAGCATGGCCGCAGTCAAATGACTGAAACAAGTAAAAGATAAAAGATAAAAGATACTAAGGCTTATGTCTGTCTATATTGGTAACTTTGGATAGAAATAGCAGGTTCAAAAGATAGGTAAGAAATTGGGCTTGCATTGTGAGAAATTATTATGTCTCTGTGGTGCGATTCAATAGCAAATTGTTTACATTTATTTTATTGGGATTGACATTTCTCTCAGCCTCTCCAATAATTACATATGAAAACAAGAGCACTCAGAGAGTGCAAACCTCTGCCAATGCAATACCAACATCCTCTCAATAATTAGCCAGAGATGATTTTTAAAATGAGAATATCTGAAATAAACTCAACTGCTCTCACAAACGAGAATACTAAAAATGAACTTGACCGCTCTCAAAAATTAGGTGCAAAAACAGGAAAAATAATCAAGAATCCTTGTTTGTTACCAGATCAATCCCAAAACCTAATCAGTTCGTGCCAGTCATGAGGCCAAACTTCCCTGAAAGTTTCATCTGAATCCTTCCTGTGGTTCTTGAGATATCTTGTCCACAGACAAACAAACAAACATGACTGAAAAACAATACCTCTGCTTTCGCGAAGGTGGAGGTAATAACTGCTGTCAATAACTAAGACTTTTGTATAAAGCTTTCAAAGGCTTGCATTGTTTGACAGTGTAAATAATTACCAGTACAGCCTGTAATTATTTCTTAAATACTGTTATTTTTAGTTTAGCTTTTACTGAAGGACAAAATAATTGTTAGACAATAGTAACACTGTTAAACTGTAAATAAACAGTTTTCTAATTTTTATTTTTATTCTTTTACAATGTCACACAATATTAATTATTCATTATCATATGATTTTAGAAATGCTAAATATCCTCTCAAGTATGTGTGTGTGTGTGTGTGTGTGTGTGTGTAGATGTATGATTGTATGTATATATGTGGTTAGATAGATAGATGTATGTTGTCATAAATCAATAATCATTTCTACCATTAGGCCGTATATTTTGGAGATGGTATATATTTGATTATATCAACTCCAGTACCAGCTTGATAAAGTGATACATCATTTTCTATTGTATTACATGCAATATATCATTCATGTGTTGTAGCACTGTGTTAAATGTGATACTCCACTGCAGCACAAGCAATACACTAATACATTGCATCCAATGTACCATTGTATTAGATGCAACATACCAGAGCATTACATGCAATAAACCAATGCATTAGATGTGATAAACAGTGCATCAGATGTAATAATTA
>NC_068981.1:33505983-33512519 GCF_001194135.2 Octopus bimaculoides
AAAAAAAAAAACTAATAATACCTTCCTGTATTATTCTACTCAAGCTACTGACACTCCCCTGTTACACATACCATCACAAATGTGATAAACCCAACGATTGGTCACAAAATACAAGATATGAACAAGTTCGTTATTTAAATAAGTAAACTGAATTATGTTGATGCATTTGCTTTGCAAGCTTCAAGTATAAATGAAAACTAGAACACTAACGGATTTCAAAAGAGCTTGTTTCATTTTGTATATGTACTATAATAAATTTCAATATAAGTTGTATTACTGTTTTTTAGTCATAAATATATTTTACTGTGGAACTAGGATGTGTTTCTGCTTTCAACCAGCATGCCATGTTAATACAGTTTAGACTTTGAACATTGTAAAGATAAACTTAAATTTTGTTTTTTACCAACATTCTATGTAAAGTCTAAAGCAGACATATTATTTACACATATGAACTTGCAATATGGCCATAGTGAAATAGTTTAATAAAGACGAGGGAAAAAAGTAATCACAAAGTGCAAACATTTTATTTATCATGTCTTCTTTCTGATTATATCATGTCCAGATTCATATTTAAATAAATACAGGCTTAATCTGCTATTGTAATTCAATTCACATCTCGGATACTTGAAAGGAATAATAAATTAACCCAGTACATGACTGGTACTTTTTGATAGATCTCAGGAAGATAAGATGCAAATTTTAACCATGGTGAAATTTGAACTCAGTATGCAACTAAATACTGTAGGAATCTTGTCCATAATCAACCAGATTTAGCCAACCAACCACCTATGCAGTTCACTTAATAATATCTAACTTCATTACAAAGAAGTTTTTGAGGACACATATACATACTCAAAGATACACATAGTTACTCATTCACCAGAAGCATATCTACACAAACACATTAAAGCACTTACACACACACACACATGCATTCTTAGATTTGTGCACATCCTCAAACAGACACACATGCTGGGGCACACATACATACACATGATGCAATCATGCATACAATTATATACATCTCTGCTAAGGGTTTACCAATTTTAAAACTTTGTATTCTTCTACTCTCTTTTACTTGTTTCAGTCACTTGACTGCAGCCATGCTGGAGCACCGCCTTTAATTGAGAAATTCGACCCCAGGACTTATTCTTTGTAAGCCTAGTACTTATTTTATCGGTCTCTTTTTGCAGAGCCGCTAAGTTACGGGGACGTAAACACACCAGCATCGGTCGTCAAGCGATGGTGGTGGTGGGGGGAGACAAACACACTTACATATACATATATACGACGGGCTTCTTTCAGTTTCCGTCTACCAAATCCACTCACAAGGCTTTGGTCGGCCCGAGGCTATAGTAGAAGACACTTGCCCAAGGTGCCACGCAGTGGGACTGAACCCGGAACCATGTGGTTGGTAAGCAAGCTACTTACCACACAGCCACTCCTGCGCCTATGTATATGCATTTTAATATAATTGAGTATATGTAATGAGTTCAATTCTCTGTTGAAAGTACCTCACTTTAATATCAGTTTCAAATGTTTGGCACAATGCCAGCAAATTTAGGGGAGGGAGTAAATCAATTACATCAACCCCAGTCCTCAACTGGTGCTTATTTTATCGACCCTAAAAGGATGAAAGGCAAAGTCCACCTCAGACTTCACTTTAGTATTAAAAGCTTTTCTCAATGGAATTTAATAATTTAAATTATAACTTCTTTTCCTCAACCCCTGAAAAAAACAAGCCAATATTTTTAGTCATTTTATATCATCTTCCCTTAACCGACCAACCAGGTGTTATAATTACTGAACTCCATTTGGCTTTGATGTTAGTATACAGTGAACTAAATCTGCAACTTGGCTTAAGTTTTTCATCAAAGTAATTTTAACTTCAGTTTCATTTCATAAACTTCTCTACACAAATATTTCCTTTCATTAAAAATCTCAGGTTTCAAAGTTACATAATTTTCATGAAATTGAATGTTAACAAAATGTTTGAGCATCTATATATGTATGTATGTATATATATATATATATATATATATGTCAACATCATCATCATTGTTGTCCACTTTCCATGCTGGCATGGGTTGGATGGTTTGACTGAGGACTAGTGAGCCAGAAGGCTGCACCAGGCTCAATCTGATCTGGCAAAGTTTCTACAGCTGGATGCCCTTCCTAACACCAACACGAGGGCCAGTCAGGCGGTTCTGGCAACAACCATGCTCAAAAGTGTTTTTTACATGCTACCTGCACGGGAGCCAGTCCGGCAGCACTGGCAACGACCACGCTCAGATGTTGTTTTTCACGTGCCACCAGCACATGTGCCAGTAAGGCGATGCTGGCAATGATCACGCTCGGATGTGCTTTTAATGTTCTACTGACACGAGTGCCAATCAGGCTGTACTGTGATCGGCCACGTCAGTGATTTTGATTATATATATATATATATATATATATATATATATATATGGTAAATTTTGAGCGTGGCCATTGCCAGTACCGCCTGACTGGCCTTCGTGCGGGTGACACGTAAAAGCACCCACTACACTCTCTGAGTGGTTGGCGTTAGGAAGGGCATCCAGCTGTAGAAACTCTGCCAAATCAGATTGGAGCCTGGTGCAGCCATCTGGTTCACCAGTCCCCAGTCAAATCGTCCAACCCATGTTAACATGGAAAGCGGACGTTAAACAATGATGATGATGATATAATAAATAGTAGCAATGTGTTTTCAATGGCACAACAATGCACTATAATAACAACAATGGACTATAATAACTGGTGTAATTTAATCATCCACAGCCTCATATAATATTTCGGAATATAAAAATTCCTTCTCCAGATATCCCTAGGGAAATCTGAAGATGGATGATTAAATTACATCAGTTATTATAGTGCATTTTGCGCCATTCAAAACAGATTATTACTATTTATTATTATTGTTTACAAACAATACACAATGCTTCAAGCGAACTACAATACTCTCCTATATATATATACACGAGGGGTGTATGAAAAGTTTTGAGCCTTGAAGTCTTGTACCATATTTTGTTTTTTTGAGGCTCAAGACTTTTCATACACACCCTTCGTATATATATATATCATCATGAACATCGTTTAACATCCGCTTTCCATGCTAGCATGGGTTGGATGATTTGACTGAGGACTGGTGAACCAGATGGCTACACCAGGGTCCAATCTGATTTGGCAGAGTTTAGTGACCAATGGAGGAGACGTTGGCATGGGAGCTAGTTGTCGAATTTAGTTTGATTCGATTTCACTTGCCTCAACAGGTCTTCGCAATTTTGGTCTCACTTGGCTTGCCAAGTTTTCTCACGCACAGCATATGCTTTATACTTAGCACTTGGTAAGCTATAGATTCCTACATATCCCCTCTCCCTCCAGACTCAACTGACATAGTTGTAACTTGTCATATTGTCCCTACTGTGTCTTAACTCCCCAGATTCCATAATAAACGTTTTTTTTTAACCATTCTTTGAATTGCATCCCATGAGAAGCTTTTCCTGTAGTCACCAACCTACAGTTGTTCAAACTGAACATCAACCACAACAATGTCACGAATCTGGGAAGACAATATATCCTCCTCTGACTAACATATACAACAAAGAGTAGCAAGAGTGAAAACCTTGTCAAAACAGACAGTGAAGCATAGTGCAGTCTTCTACCCAGTCAAACCATCCAACCCATGCCAGCATGGAAAATGGGCATTAAATGATGATAATGATGATGATTCAACCAAATATAGAATGAGTGTTTATAAAAGCACCCCAATGCTAACTGCAGCACAATTTGAACTTCTCAGACAATCATCCATCACTTTAAAGTTCATTGCCTTCTTACTTTATACGAAATAGAACAAAAGGCCTCATAACATTCTTCTATCAAAATCCATTAAAAGACAAATGTGATATTTCCCTCCTAGCTCTTACAACATAAGTTCAAACCTTGTCCGAAGCATTGTTGCTCTGGAAAAATTTTTTTTTTTATATTTGATATCAAAAAATTGTTACCAGACTTAAAGGGATTTCTTGTGGTTAATGTCTCACTGTTCCTTGTTGTTAACTATTTTTCTTTTGATATTTCATTTATTTTAAATCAATGCTACCGATCTCATTCCAAAATTTCTTTTAACTAACATTTCTTTGCTTACATTTTCGTTGATCTTCCAATAGCCATTTTTCACTGTCAACATACAGCATTTTCATTTTTTTCTCTGAGCACTTATTCTCCATTGAATCATATTCTTACTGTTTCAGCTGCCTTCATCTACACATCAACTGATGCCATTTAATGCCCAACCATTCTCAGGTCACAAGTTTTCTGTTTTTCGTAGTATTACGGATCCAACAGATATCTCATTTCTTTCCATCTCATTCAATACTAAACCTGATAACCATACTTATCCGATACATCTTAAAATCATCTAAAGTGTCTTCACTAAACACTATTAGAATACTTCTTCAATTTCTTTATTGCCCACAAGGGGCTAAACATAGAGGGGACAAACAAAGGGGTTAAGTCGATTACATCGACCCCAGTGTGTAATTGGTACTTAATTTATCGACCCCGAAAGGATGAAAGGCAAAGTCGACCTCAGCGGGAATTTGAACTCAGAACGTAACAGCAGACGAAATACTGCTAAGCATTTTGCCCGGTGTGCTAACGTTTCTGCCAGCTCGCCACCTTAGAATACTTCTTCGATGCTGAATTTAACACATATAAGAACATGATCTGCTCATGCTTAAAATATTAAATTAATACCACATTATCTTGTTTATGCTGACTTGTTAAACTGTTGAAATAGTTGCTTTTGTTTACCTCCCACTTCTTTTAGTTACTATTTCATTGATCCCATATGATTTTGCAACCCATTGCTCCTTTAACTATGTTCTTCTTCTCCACTAAGTTACACAACCTTATAAAATTATAAACACATGAACTTTTAAAGGAGTAACGAATTTCTAACTGCTCTGTTAAACAATTCTAAGAAATCTCTTACGAGCAGAATAACCCATTTTAGACACTTTAATGCGAGAGATAAATTACTTTATGACTTTACTTCAATAAAATTACAAGCTTTAATCTTACAAAATAAGTGAAGCCATAAGTTAACTTCATCAAAAACACTACTTATTTATCTTTCATTATCACAACTATCTTTTTAATTCCATCCATGAACCTATCTGAAACTATCTTTTTTTAAGTGAATCTCATCATAAACAAATGTTTCTAGTAAATTATATCTCTAAATATCTTGCAAATGCTTAAATCTCAGGGTATTGAATTTAATTCAATGAGTCATCAGTAGTGGAGTGATAAGTGATAGCCAACTGCTGAAGGATTACTGGTGCTGTTTCCATAGATAGAATACTTAACTCTCAGTAATCAAATACACTTAACTATAGAATATATACCATACCAAGCATAGTGTCTATTCTATATAGCATAGAGTATAGTTGATTTCTTTTATTTAGTCTCAAATGGGATGACCTCCATAGGCTATTGCCTACTGAAGCCATTCTAGACTGGAGAGAGATCAATGAAGTTGATGTTCAGCAGGATGATATCTGAGTAAAATGTGAGTATGGAGTCAGTTCCATACAGTTGTGATTCTAGGGTGGAAGGGTTTGGTTAAATGTTAAATACAGAGTTTGAAGAATGGTGAGAAGTGAGTACAGGAACTGTCCTTGAGTGGGGATGTTATAGTTTATAGGTACTGGAAGTATTTGAATTATGAAAGACAATGAAGACAGCAATTACAGAAATTGACTGCACTGTGTTTTGCAATACTAAGTTCAAATAATTCTATGGTAAAACCATTTGAGTGAAATTTCTATCCACGGGGATGTTCTTCAGTTGCTCATTAACTTGAAATTTTGAATGTATTTCAATATGCAGTAAAACCTTTTGCCCATAGATAATGAAAACCAGGTATTCTACGAATATCTAAAATAAACTATTGAGAGAAAAAGAATAAGTATGGCTTAATCACACAAATACTACCGACTGTCTTTGAAATTGCTTTTTATAATTATATACTTTCATTATTAAGGTGGCAAACTAGCAGAGCATTGGGCAAAATACTTTGTAGTATTTAATTAGATGTTCTGTACCAAACTCAAATCCTACCAAGATCAACTCTGCCTTTCAATCTTTTAGGGTTAAAAAAAAAAAGAATACCAATCCTAGGCAAAGGATTTGTGGAACTGCAAGAACATCCAACTGAATGCCTTGTTCTTTGCACTCTGAGTTTGAATTTTGTCTTGGCTTACATGGGTGGTAAATTTAACAGATGATTTGGTTTAACACCACCACCTGGTACTTTAGCTGTCTTTACCAGAGCCCACTCTGCTGCAAGCAATCAGGCCAGGTTTCTGGTTCAAGAGTAATTTTATCCCTCCTGACTAAAAGATTTTTTTTAAAGTCTGTATATTTTTATTTTTTTTATTAATATTTTTTGCAATAAAGCAATGGACAATATTATTTGGAAAATATTTGTATTTCAAAATGTAATTAGA
>NC_068981.1:33512529-33513929 GCF_001194135.2 Octopus bimaculoides
ATATATATATATATATATAATGAATTTTTCAAAGAAAATTTATATATATTCATAAATTTTTATAAGTTGGTATCATTTTGAAAATATGAAAAAAAAAATTTTATCAAACATTGTAACCAAAAGGAAAATAAAGTTTTGAAATATTTAAGTATTTAAAATTTTTTTATTTCATTCAATTATCAACAGTAGTCTGATGATTTATCAAGGATAAAGAAAAAATGTTGACTTACTAGCCCCCTGTCATCATCATCATCATTCAATATTTGTATTCCATGCTGGCATGGGTTGGACAGTTCAACTGAATCTGACTGGACTGAGGGATGTGTTGGGCTCTAGTGTCTTCTGTGGTAAGGTTTCTATAGCTGGATGCCCCTCCTAATGCCAACCACTTTACAGAATGTACTGGGTATTTGTTTTTTCATGGCATATGCACTAGTGCGGTTATCAAGTAACTTACAAGACAAGATCTCTGGACAGAGTGAGGGTGCAGTATTAAAGAGGTGGTTCCACACTAAGTAAAGACCAGCTAAATTAAGAAAGAGGGACAGGAACAAGTGTCTTGCCGCAGAGGAGAGAGATGGGTACTCCAAACTTAGTATTTCAGATTTTTCATGAGACATGGGATGGAAATTTCTATGATGGCTGTTGAAAATGGGAACAGTCATGACTGAGTGGTTATGAAGTTTGCCTTGTCATCTTGGATTCAATTTCTCTGTGTGGCATCTTGAGCAAACATCACCTACCAAAGGCCTTGGACAGTCTAAGGTTTTTGTGAATGGTACACCCATTCTATTTCAAACCAATTTCCTTACTAACAGTCTCTCTCATTTTCTCTTCTCTCTCTTTCTCTTGTTCTCTCTCATCTAACACCATCACTTGGGATCCCTTTCCTCACTCTCTCTTTATTTACCAGACACAAAATGACCATTTGGTAAAAGTAAACAAAATAAACAAATAAAGACAACAAGGAATAGTGGGAGCTTTTTAGTCATAACAAAGAGAAGAAAACTTCTCTTGTGCTAATACTTAGATAAAATGCACCTAGTATATGCTGTAATTTAGTTTATATGAAAACATGACTGAAAAATAAGCCATAAAAATGTGAACAAATGGAGCAAGGATATAAACTTTCACTGTGAACTGGTTTAAAAACAGTCTCACACCAGTAGCTCCAGATTAAACAACAGAGAATTCACCAGAATTAAATGTATCCATTACAATATTACACATGGTCTCAGTTTCCGACTTTCAATAAATACCACAAACAATGTGAATCTCCATCTCTCCCTCTCTTTCATTCACTCCATTTTTACTCACTCTTCCTTTCCCTTCTCTCTCTCTACCCCCACCTCTTTCTCAGTACACACACACACACACACACACACACACACACACACACA
>NC_068981.1:33514107-33531582 GCF_001194135.2 Octopus bimaculoides
ATATATATATATATATATATATATATAAATGTATGTAATTTTTCGGACTAATGGCTATATGCTAATTAGTGCGTTAAGCAAAGCACATTCACAGTTTGGGCTACCTGGTATCATCCACAGTTGGGATATATTTCCTCTGAATCTAAGCCAGGGATTTCTCAGTGTTAGACGAGATAATACTTGATGAAGGAAACGGAAGATAGATTTAGCATTAGTCTTTATTCAGTACAACAATTGTTTTGCTCCATCCTGCAATTGTCCACTCTGGGTAAGATATTGTGCATCTAACTGTGTTGCACCAATCTGTGCCATTTGTGTTACATGAGATACATGCATAAAGAAGGAGATGTCCCATTAGATATACTGACTTGTCCTAGGCATGTTGTTCTTGCCCGCTATATTTTGATTATTAGCTGGTTATAACCAAAATAGTGGAGGTGCAATGGCCCAGTGGTTAGGGAAGCGGACTCGCAGTCAAAGGATCGCGGTTTCGATTCCCAGACTGGGCATTGTGAGTGTTTATTGAGCGAAAAACACCTAAAGCTCCACGAGGTTCCGGCAGGGGATGGTGGCGAACCCTGCTGTACTCTTTCACCACAACTTTCTCCCTGTTTCTGTTGTGCTTGTAATTCAAAGGGTCAGCCTTGTCACACTGTGTCACATTGAATATCCCTGAGAACTACGTTAAGGGTACATGTGTCTGTGGAGTGCTCAGCCACTTGCACGTTAATTTCACGAGCAGGCTGTTCCGTTGATCGGATCAACTGGAACCCTTGACGTCGTAAGCAAGGGAGCGCCATTAATAACCAAAATAATTTTAGGAATGAGGATTTCTGTACATTATTTACATTGGACGGATATACATACATATATATATGTACACACACATGCATACAAGTATACATAAATATGTATACACATGCACACATATGTATATATATCACACACATGTATGTTAATACATGTATATATATATAACTGGCACTTTGCTGGTTATGACAATGAGTGTTCCAGTTGATCCAATCAACAAAACAGCCTGCTCATGAAATTAATATGCAAATGGCTGAGCACTCCACAGACATGCATACCCTTTACGTAGTTCTCAGGAAGATTCAGCATACGACAGAGTATGACAAGGCTGGCCCTTTGAAATACAGGTACTACTCATTTTTGCCAGCTGAGTGGACTGGAGCAACATAAAACAAAGGGTCTTGCTCAGGGACACAACATGCTGCTGAGTATCGAACTCACAATCTTATGATTGTGAGCCAAATACCCTAACCACTAAGCAACATGCCTTCACACACACACATGGCTGCACACACACACATGTACATAATCAACAACCTTTTTAAGTATTGCTGATTTAAAGCTTTAAAGTATGTTTCTGTTTGGATTTATGAAGTACTGACTGATTATATGTATATGTGTGTGTGTGTGTGTGTGTGTGTGTGTATGTGCATGTGTTGAAGCATATCTAACCAGTCAAACCAATGTATTGAATTCTATAGCAGATAATGTATGTAATATGTAAAGTATATTTTTCAACTCTTGCTTTATGATATGTGCAAATTGTGAATCTGTGTACGCATGCCTGTACATTATGTATGTGCTATATTACAAACATAACTATCTTCTAGATTTATCATTTGTATTAAATTGCATACAAAAACCACTCCCTGGTAACAAAACAAAGAGAAAAATATCTATTAGTGTGACAATATAGCATGAACTAAGAGGACTGAAATAAATTTAAATATTAGAAAGCCTTGCTGCGAGAAGAATAAAGCAATGTGCTTATATTCCTTTATTTCTCTCACAGCTAAGCTTTCTAATTTTTATATCTATTAGGCACGTAAAAAACACCTTTTTGAGCATGGCCGTTGCCAGTACCTTGTGACTGGCCCTCGTGCCGGTGGCACGTAAAAGCACCCACTACACTCTCGGAGTGGTTGGCGTTAGGAAGGGCATCCAGCTGTAGAAACTCTGCCAGATCAGATTGGAGCCTGGTGCAGCCTTCTGGCTTGCCAGTCCTCAGTCAAATCGTCCAACCCATGCTAGCATGGAAAGTGGATGTTAAACGATGATGATGATGATGATGTAAATTCTTCTTAGCAGGCTTGTTTGCTTTGGGTTTCATGGAAGAAACCTAAGTGGCAGATTTAACAAAAGTTTAAGCAGGTTTCATAACTAACCCATAGCAGCCCAAAATTCAAAGCTGACAGCAATCTAACTTCTAATTAAGATCTAATATTCAGCATATTATGAAATAGCAATAATAGTCACCAAAAACACTGGATAAGTCATGCTCTTTCTTCTTTTTATCTATAGTTCTCCTAAGGCTGGTTAGCAGTTTCATTGACATATAAGTAACCAACACCACAACATTCTCCCTGAACAGGATGTAGGTTCATTGCAGGGTTCAAGGCAGGCAATTTTTTAATGGAGGTGACAAATTGGTCACATCAACCCCAGTATTTGACTGGTACTTATTTTATTGGCCCCCTGAAGAGATGAAAGGTAAAATTGACTTCAGCAGGCTCTGAACTCAGAATGCAAAGAGCTACAAGAAACGCTGCTAAGTATTTTTGTCCAATATGCTAATGATTGTACCAGTTGGCTACCTTAGTCATACAAATACTATGTCTAAATAAAAGCCAAGGCAATCATGACTATGAAAACATCAATCATAAAGCAACTTCATAAGAGTAACCCTGATTCTCGATAACCACAGTATCATCATCATCATCATCGTTTAACGTCCGCCTTCCATGCTAGCATGGGTTGGACGATTTGACTGAAAACTGGTGAACCAGATGGCTGCACCAGGCTCCAATCTGATTTGGCAGAGTTTCTACAGCTGGATGCCCTTCCTAATGCCAACCACTCCAAGAGTGTAGTGGGTGCTTTTACGTGCCACAGGCACGAAGGCCAGTCAGGTGGTACTGGCAATGGCCACGCAACTGGCAGTGTATTTACAAAAGTAAAAAGCCTAGCAAGAACTGCAAAAGATGCATTAAATAGGGGAATGTTTTCAAACAAATTTCAAAGAAATACATGAAAAGACTACTGTCATATAAAAGACACATTTAGAAATCTGATGTTCTGTAAAATACCGACAGCAAAATGGTGTCACAGCACATGCAGTTTACTTCCTCAGAAGGCAATATTCAGAAGCAGGACAAATTGAAATAGAACTGCAATGACAAAAATATTTCCTTTCTTCAAAATACTTCATCCATCTGTGCACATTGCTTTTGTAAAGGGTGACATCTCAGTAATCAACCTGGAGCCTTCCCTGAATGTCAGACAGCCTGCTTCCCTTATATGTAAGGAACCCTATGATAGCACATTGCTTGTATTTGAAATTCATTATTTGCCTGCAATGAAAGAGAACAAGGGGAGTTATTATAGAGGAGAGTTACCCAACATGCACAATTTGAACAAGCTATGTCCATGAATAAATAAGTTATGCCCTCTTTTGCATTGCTTTCAGGACAACCCTATGTGTGTGTGAATGCGTATGTATATATACTCATGCAAACATAGAGAAAGAAAGGGTGAGAGGGTGAGAGAGAGAGAGAGAGAGAGAGAGAGAGAGAGAGAGAAAGACAGAGAAAGAAAGAGAGCAGACACACATTTGTTTCTCAAAAGGTGGAATAGACAGGCTGATGATGAAAATTTGAACATTTGCATATTGTTGCAACAAATAATTACTCAACCATGAATTAAGAGCAGAACCTGTTGTCAGAAAAAAATGTATGTGTGTGTGTGTGTGTGCATTTACAATATATGTGCATTAGAAAATTTCCTTTTTATTATTGTAGTAGGTTAGGTACATATGTGTGCTGCCTAATAAACAGCTATTGCTGTAATTATCTATATAAATAGTATTCTTTTAGCTTATTTGACTATTTAAGTGCTTCATGTAATTCAGTCATTTGCATTCTGAAGATCAATGTGTTTTATATTGATCTTATATACAATCAAGCCCTCTTTTCCCAGAGGAGGATTCTAATTTATTATTGCTATTCATGTTAGTAGCTTCTGTGGAATTTGAACTCTAAGTCTTCCTGATATTCAGTTTATTGATCTTAGAGGGATAAAATACAAAATTCCATCCTCTAAGGGTTTGAACTTAAACACAATAATTCATTGCTTTTAGTCTAGTGCTCCACTGGATCAGCTGTCTCCATCATACTAAAAGATGGTATGAATCAGCCGAGCTCTGCCTGCTAGAAATAGCAACCCAAATGCTTTTAAATCAGATCCCAATGCTGGATGTTCAAGAAACAAATGAAGGGCAGATTTTCAATCCTAGGGTCATCCTGATTCCAAAAAGGTATAATATGTCTATGTAGAGCAAATGTAGACCAAGATGCAGGGGTCCCAGACAGACAGAATTTCATGTTTACTATTATAGAAGGAGCAAGAAGTGTAACAAAGTGTATCAACTATACAATGGAACAGGCTCTCCTCATATGGTTACTGCTCACAGAACCATTGTTTTTAAGAAGTGGAAGAAAAAAGGATTCCGAAAAGCTGGTGGAAATTCTTCAGGCAAGAAAATGGCAGGATAGAATGAGGTCTGTGTAATGCAAGAAGACATTCTTTGTTGGTTTAGGTATCAATCATGCATGAATTGCATTGCTAGGTCACCATCAAATTTTGGAGGGTAAATGAGTTTCTTCAGGGTTTTTTTTTTTATCTGGACAGCTGTAGCACAGCTAAGAATGAGGTACTTGGAAGACTTGGGGATTTTGAATTTTTGTTGTGTGAAGGATGTGGAGGGACAGCTTAAAAGAATAATTTCAGTTGGCCAGCAGCTGTTTCTAATGAGTCAGGAATGAAGCAAACAGAGCATGTGCGCTTCCAAGAATAATTGACATAAAGAATATATACATATGCATACATACCCCTCACACACACATATATGTGTGTGTGTGTGTATATATATATATATGTAAAATTTCCAATGGCTGAGTATTAGCATCATGCTTTGAAACACGGATTACTAAGGAATTTGAATCAAACTGTTTTGATCCACACATGTAACTCTCAATAAATGTGTTGAGTGCCCTTCTTTTATTTGTCCACTCACTTGTATATACACACACTACTATATGCTGATGATCTTGTACTTATAGTGGAGTCTATAACAGAATTGGAAAAGAAATTCCTGGCATGGAAGCAAAACCTGGAATCGAAGGACCTTAAAGTTAATTAGCAAAGACCAAAGTTCCAGTGAGAAATAAATAAACATGACTCTACAGTCAATGCAGGTGAATATCCCTGGAAAGCTATAAGCAGAAATTCCTAATATGGTGTACCCAGTGCAAGCTATAGATGCACAAGAGGTGCAGTGGAATCACAGGAAGGTTAATGGAGAAAGTAGTGTTTGAGCATGGAAGATGCACAGGAGCCATAGAGACAACAAATGCATGAGAAATTGATTTTCTCAAATGTCCTGGAGGCTCTCTAGAGGTAATAAGTAATTTCTATTACCTAGGTAACCTAATTAGCAGTGGAAGAGAATGTTCCAAAAGTATAGTTGCTAGAATAAGAATTGGATGATGAAGAAAATTTTGTTGCTTCTGTTTGCAACACAAGGTCTCTCTCTCTCTTCAAGTGAAACGAAGATTATATATGCTTATGTATGAACAGCAATGCTACATAGTCATGAGACACAGGGCCTTAAATGCAGAGGACATGCAGAAGAAGAATGAAGTTAGTATGCTGTGTTGGATGTGCAATGTCAGTGTGTATATATGACAAAGTGTTAGTGCACTGAGAGAAAAGTAAAGCATAAGAGGAATTAGATGTAGCATGCAAGAAAGAAGATTGTGTTGGTTTGGTCATGTGATGCATATGGATGAGGAGAGTTGCGTAAAGAAGTGCCAATCGCTTAAAGTGGATGGAACTTGGGATGAAGTATTGAAGGCTGACCTCAAAATGCTGAGCTTTACGGAGGCAAAGGACTGAGATAATTGAAGTTTTGCTGTGCTCAAGAAGACCCATCTACTAAAGCAGAAATGATATCCTAAAAACTACCTTGGTAATGCTTGAATGTGCAGAGCTCTGCACCACCTCCAATTTCTCTCTCTCTCATCAAGCATTTACCTCATGTCTCATTTATCCCAACATCCATCACGTCTTTATCTATGGTACTACTTGGTTGTTGCAAACACCCAAGAGTAGAATAGGCAAATTTCCATTTCTTTTCCTTCTCTACCCATAATTTCCACCAATTATCTCCTTCCTATGCCTTCAGTCAATGATCTCTCTCCTCTGCTATACTCCATCTTTAACACCCCTCTTATTTGCTATCTCTCTCAAGGTCCTCACATATCTATCATAGCCCCGTTGAGTCACTGCTGTATCTCTCACCATCACTTTATTCCATCCCCATTCTCCCCTCACACCCTTATAAAACTTTCCCTTTTATCTTTCAGTGCTCATTAACCCAGTCCAATCCTCTGAACCACTTCACTTATATTCACGAGGAAACAAGCTTGCTCCCACTTCAAGCTCAGACCAAGCACATTCAAACACCCAAGGTTAAGTGTAGCCATTAAAAACAAGGAAAAAAAGCAAGGGTTCTACTTACCCTTAACACGTGAGGCAGCCCTTTCCTCCTCCTTCTTCTTCAAATAACCTGGAAGGTCCAGGATAATCCTGATGGTCTTTGGATGCCTGTACTTCAGTTACCTGTATAGGGTTTCCCCTATCCATCTATGTTATCTAATATATTTTTTATTTAGAAGGGTAAAATGAGATTTGAGGGAGATCTGGTTGCTACTTCTATCAGGACAAGCAATTAAATACAGAGCACTTTCCTCCTTCTGATATGTCTGCTAATATTATTATTTATATGCTTGTGCATTCAGACATTCATATAATGGTAATTTTCAACTATTTTAAAACCCGGTCATCTTCATGAAAAAAACATTTGTAATTTAAGTATCTGCAAAATTAAAGGAGAAATACCTGTTTATTTCAAACTGATCTGTTGAGGAATTAGTTGATATTTTAGCCTTTCAATAGTTCAACTACGCTTGGAAAGTGAGAATCCTACAAGTGTATCTATGTGAAACGATTTGCCTATCAAAATATTACGATCATAAAACTATGAGTCTCCTCTAAGATTAATCTAACCCCCACTTGGTTAGGCGTTTTTATCAGTAGATAGGGATTAGAAGGGGAGACACTTGCAGTTAATAACCAAAATTTAGAGAGGAACTGATAAATGTTAGTGCCAAGAATATGACATTAAAAAAAAGACCCAGTCTTCAACGATGCCATACTAATAATAATTATTATTCCTTCCGTAAATTGACAGTCTGCTTAATCAGAGTCGACTGGGCTACACAACAATAACGACAATGATAAATGTAATCGTTTGAACTTTCGTGATCATCAGTGTCTATCTGTGAATGATCAACCTTACTTTTCTTAGGATTGAAAAGGGTAAAGGAGTTAAAACAATCATATATTCGGTACTACTAAAGCAGCGCGGATCCGAACGCGCAGTCGCGCGTCCGCGCTAGCTAGTCTTGAGTGGTCGATCCTAACCCTAACCCTATCCCTAATCCTAACCCTAACTCGCGTGTGCAAATGAATGTGTTTAGGGTTAGGGTTAGGGTTAGGATCGACCACTCACGACTAGCTAGCGCGGACGCGCGACTGCGCGTTCGGGTCCGCGCTGCTTTAGTAGTACCCATGTCTTCTTTACTTAAGACATAGCGAAATGAGTGAAAACTCTTGCAGCAATCAGTATCTTATGGAGATCATTTCTTTAAAAAATTGGTATTGATAAAAGAAATGGAGCAATAATGAGCAACATGGAACATGTAACCACAAAACTGGTTGCAAGCCCGCGAAGCCACGCATGAAGATACTTACAACATTAAAACTGAAACTGAGAAAATATAGTGGGAAAATCTTTCTCTGTCAGCCAGAATACTCATTTATGTTATGTAATTATGATTATTACCTCACATGCTTTTCTTCCATGTTTTCAAGCTATTTCTTATTTGCTGGGTCTCATATGCATTTAGGGGTCGTTTAGGTAAGTGTTTCTCGTAAGGGAGAGTCAGGACAATGGGGCTTGTGAGGACTGAAGAGGGAGCAATTAAACTTTTCAAATTTGCCAGGCATCACAGCAAAGAAAGAAGAATTATAAGAATGTAAATTTTTTTGTCTTCTCATTAATAAAGAGGGAGGTGGGTAAAAAAATTTCATCAGTGTTTTGAACGGGACCTTACTGGTTTAGGCATCACTTGTCTTTATATAGTGCACCCAAAGCAAGAAAGTCTCCCTTTCCCACCACTTCTACAAGATTTCACAAGAATGCCCACAAAACATTTGTCAGCTATGCAATATTCTTGCTGTATACAACAGAGAACCCTAAATCTACGTAGTGCCTATATGCAACTGTGTGGACCGGGCCCTGTTATAAACTCATTTGCATACAGCCAATCGGAGTTCATGAGCATAAAGTTACTTCGGAGAAATATACATCGAAACCTAACTATCGCAAGTCTAATAACTTATCGACATGACCAACTGCAAAAGAGCAATTCAAAATAAAGATTCTAAAATAAATAAATCTTCAAAAGTTACTATAAATTATGAACACAGGTGTCAATCAGATTTCAGCTAGAGAGGCTCATCTATCATAAGAACAATCGAGGGCCAACAAGAGAGCCCTTACAAGGTAGTTCGAGTTAAATGAAATAGCAACCAAATCCCCCTCAAATCAAATCCTATTGCTTTCAAAGTACGAACGATACGTTGGATATATATATATATATATATATATATATATTCGCAAATACACAAAAAGACAGGATTGTAACGGCTAGAACGCCTTTAACTATAGGTCTGCTTTGTCAAAGCTGATCTGAGGAGAAACAACAAAGGGAAATTTTTTATGAGAAGTTCAACCTGTTAGAAATAGCAACCAAACTTGCTCCCAATCACACCTTATTATCTTCAAAAAAGAACATTTTGAATTATCTCGTCTTAAAAACACTATGTCTGGATAAAGATGGCATAATCGCTGCTTAAATATCTTTGATTATCGTCTATTTAATTAGGCCTAAACAACAAAAGTTTTGCAATTCGTGAATAGATTCTCCCTCTAACAGATTTATTGTAAAAGACACTTCGTAGATCTCTTCTCGAAGACAAATCTCATTATGACATTCGAATATGTATAAATTTGCATAATTCATGAATACCCAATAGTCTGCTCGATCGTACTGCTTTCTGATTTGTTATTTCGGTAATCAACCAGTGAAAGGGGATTAGAAATATATTTATATACTGACCAAAACTATATATACGAGCATCTTGAGGAATTTATCTTGAATGCAACAGGACAGAAAATGCCGTAAGTATAGTCTATATTTTATCTTTGCCTTATATATATATAAATATTCTGAACAGGGCACATTCTAAACAATAATAGCCATTTTTTTTATTTTTTTAACACTGAATGAACTGTAATCAGTAGGAAAAGTACATAAATTTGTTTCTGCAGTTTTTATTACTTGTAAATACTTGATGCAAAGAACCATGTCACTCACTTAAGTAAAACCCATTCACTTGAAATATTTTTTTAACCTGCTGAAAAAGCTAAATTCACTCCTTAGAAGAATATCGTCTTAAAGTTTGTAAAGTATTTTTCATTCGTTTTCGGAATGTTTTCTTTTCAGGTTCAATAATAAAAAGTTTCAAAGACAAGTGTCGGAAATTTTCATTCACATATCAGGGAAGGGACACCAGCAACTTAACACTGAAAAGTCGAGCTTAACTTCATGTTCTTCAGAAATTAAAGAAACAAAAATATTTGGACACTACACAAAGAATAAAATCAAGCGGGTAAACGAAAGTTTATAATTCAAATATTTCATCAAAATGTTTCTTTTGTATTTCTAATAAATTAGGGATTAAGTTATTCAATACTTCCTTCGGTATTTTTTTTTTTTTCTAAACGTTATTCGAATGAAGTTACGCTGCTATTTCTAATAATTCTAGTAATCATGTGGAGGCTTTTTTTTCAATTTTTTTTATTTAAGACGTATGAAACCTGGAAGTCTATCATAGTAGTTTTGGGTCCTCTTTAACTTACAGAGCTCAGTTGTATAGTCTTCAAATGATGCAACTAAATTTCGCATACCGGCCTATCAAAAGATAACTTGAGGCCTGCTCACCCGATCGATATTAGGTCTTGAGATTTTCATTTCCCTTCATCACATCTCGGTTAGTTCTTACCTAGTGATCTAATATATTGTTAGCTAAACTAGCGAATGATGACTCACCATCTGATAAGCTTTGTTTGAAATTGGTTTTATATAGCGTTAATAGAGAATGCCTCAACTTTTGTAACCAGAAGCATCTTGTGTTATCGCAAAAAGTATCTAGTCTAGGATATATTACTTATGCTAATGCCTCACTGATAAGGTCTAACAAGACCAAAACTTCCACTTATCGAACTGCTAAATGTCAAACTTACTCAATTCCTTATTAATTTTAATTGAAATTTCGTGACTATCCTACAGCTTTCTTTTGTCGGTTATTTCTCGTAAGGAATGCAAATTTAATTAGCTTCTTATATTGAGTACGTTAGAACCTACTTAAAGTTCAGGAAATGAATAGTGCAGGGTGTTTGTTAAATTGACTGCAGTATGATACTAGCACTTCAATTCTCAATTTTGGGCTTATTTGTAACATTCGTACATCAAATGTGGTACAGTAAAACCTGCAGTTAATCTTGTCAACGTTTCTATCTGAACGGGCGCAAATTAACTGATTACTTTGACGATTAAAAACCAAGAATAATTTTGGGAGGTTATTCACCAAAGTTTACGCAAGTACTATATTAATACTTATTGACCCCGAAAGGTGCGAAAGGCAAAGTTAATTTAGGCGGGATTTGATCTCTGAACGAAAAGCGCCGCAGCTAGATAGATGCAGTACAATTAGACACTAACATTCTTGCTAACATTTCCCTCGTGAAATATTGGTAACAAAACTCTCATGCGACGTATCTTGCTTTTTATTTTATTTTTTTAGCCACGATGTCTTCTACGTCTATCGTTAGTTCCATTTAAACAAATGACCAAAGAAAATATCGAGATACGACAACTTGTTCAACGAGGATTCGTCCTAATCATGTCCATCTGTCAATTGAAATATGCTGATACATTCCAAACTGAGAGTTGGTATTTTCTGAATGGAAGTGTTCTATATTGCTCATTGTATATTTGTCTCCATAAAATTGATGCTATATTTCCAGAAACGGACGTTTTCATATTTTTGCGTCGGATTTATTATGCACTTGAATATATCCATCAAAATGGTTTTATACACGGAAATATAACATCACATGCTATTCAGGTGAGAACTGCAAATATGTTTCATTTATAATTGTACTAAATATAGCATTCGGGGAGTTTTATGTACTAAATGTTAAATAAACCCAATCCCAACTCTCAGTTCGTCGACTGACATTTTTTTACTGTTCTAGTTTCAAACAATCTTTTTGCTCAACAATTTTCCGAATAAAACTTTCGTTTGCAGTTTTCCTTTTCAACACAGTTATGTTTTGCGCATGTATTCAGTTTGGACAACTCGTCATTCCCCACGAATATAATTCTACTCGAACTTATAGACCTTACTAGATTTCTCGGTTTTACATTTTCTTTTTTATTTCTAATTTTAAATATACTTTACTAAGAGAAAAACGCATTGTCCTTCGTTTTTAAGCCGGCGGGATTTTTTTTCTTTCTGCTGATCGACTTGCGTAGAGGATCACTAGTTGGTTCATATTTTCCTGTATGTGTAGCAGCTAAAGTTGTTGTTGGCAGTCCGTCGCTTACGACGTCGAAGGTTCCAGTTGATACAATCAACGGAACAGCCCGCTCGTGAAATTAACGTGCAAGTGGCTGAGCTCTCCACACACGTGTAGTTCTAGGGGATATGTGACACAGTGTGACAAGGCTGGCCCTTTGAATTACAGGCACAACAGAAACAGGAAAAAAGAGCGAGAGAAAGTTGTGGTGAAAGACTACAGCAGGGTTCGCCACCATCCCCAGCCGGAGCCTCGTGGAGCTTAAGGTGTTTTCGCTCAATAAACACTCACAACACCCGGTCTGGGAATCGAAACCACGATCCTATGACCGCGAGTCCGCTGCCCTAACCACCGGGCCATTGCGCATCCACTGCCTTAATATATCCCGTTTATTTTAGGATTTATAATTGAACATTTTGAACAAATCATGATTTGAAAATGTATACAAGTAATAACCACTCGTCATTTGCTTAGCTTGCCCGTCTTCCTAATTTACAAAATTTCTTTTTACGCAAGTTATACAACTAAATCCTGAATTATTTTGTTTTATCATTTTTGTTCATAGATTATGGATACTTACAGTGTGAAGCTAAGTTATTTTGAGTACGTGCACGTTAAGGAAAAGGCAGTCAAGTGGACCACTGGTGATTCGTGGAGGTGGATGTCACCAGAGACTCTACTAAGAAAGCAGTCAAGTTTAAAATCTGATGTTTTTAGTTTTTGTTGTGTGTGTTTAGAATATTTTAGTAATTGTCTTCCATGGGACAAACGTTCACAGCTTTTTGTGAAGAAACATTACATCAACGGCAATAGTTTCCCACAAGAAAAGTTTTCTGTCCCAACTGAAATTAAAGAATGCTTTAGCAACGGTCTGGCAACTAAAAAGCATCAAAGAAAATTCAATATTCATCAGTTAGAAACGGTCATGAAATCGAGAGCGAATCGTACATTTGAAGCTAATATGAACAATGTTCAAATAAAATTGAACTATCCTAATGTTTTGAAATCGAGATACTCAAACCAAGTCGAATTAACCCGGCAACAATTAAAATTAATGAAGACCCCTTCGAAAAGCATTCATACTAAGAATTTTGCAATTTTGAATAGGAAGTCATGCGATGGTAATACATCTAACAATAGTAACAAAACTGGTTTTAATCGTATTCAAACCGATTCAGTAAAATTTCTAATCAAGTATTTTGAAAATCGTTCAATTCCAAATACTAACTCCACGTATTTTAATTCGAAGAACTTGCGTCGAAGAACCCTTAGCTCGTGTAACCATTCCGCCACTATGAATTCTCCAGAAAATCTTCAAGTAAGTAAAGCGACTTTAATCATGGAAAGTCCAAGTGATAATGTATATATTAGCAACAGAACAAACCAGAAAACTCCATCACAAAACTTGACTAGTTTAGAAGAGTTGCAGACACCTAAAAATACTTTACCAGGAATCCTGAATGCCAAAATTAGTCATTCAGATATCGTAGATCAAGCGATAAGAATCAATAACCTCGTATATTTGCGCCGGCAAAGTTGTGTGTCTCAAAAATTAACTTTTAAGAATTCTTCTCCAGAAAACTCACTGTTTTCGGAATATTCTGCAACAGACTGTAACTTTGTGACAGCATCAACGGAACATTTTGATATTGAGAGAGGTTTCCTTGGAAACCAAATGTCGACTGACTCATCTATTAGACGCAAGAGTTTCCCAATTTATAGTTCTACATCTAAAACGCACTACCCCAGACTAAATCAAGATTATAATCGAAATTTGAACTTTAAATTTTCTCATTCATTTGCCAAAATCAGTCCTGAACAAAGGCCAGAAACCAGTAAAATACAGAAAACAGAAACTAACCAAAAGACTTGTGCAGTCAAAAATTATGTAAAATCACAAGTGAATAGATGGGAGAGCTCTCCTCGTGAACATTCAATTAAATCGCAAGGAATTAATTTGAAATCTAACTTTAACTATGCGAGAGATAAAGATATTCACTTAAAAATTGACGGGTGGGAAAACAAAACGAAAATCTAAGCAAATGTATTAGTGGTGAATCTTGTAAAATTTGTAAAATATTTTTTTTATCTTCCGACCCATTGTTTTGTTCAATAACATTTTATTACTATGCGGCACTCGTAAGTTCCTCATTTTGTCAATTTAGCGTCGTTGTAATAGCACAAAGCTCTTAAGTACAATCTGTTTTAGAAATAAATTAGTTTAATCTATGAAATATTTTGATACAAATGTTTATATTTGACATAAATTCATGTTTTAACTTGTAACCTGCAATAGTTACTGAGGAATTTTCTTATAGTTGAATGAAGATAAAGCAATTCTTGCAATTCATTTGTCATTGATAACGACTATATTTAATTTTAATTGAAAACTTGGCATAATTATTTATATATTTATTTTTTTTTTTTGCCGAATGTTTTTTTCTTGTACAAAAATACTGCTATGTTTTTATTGTCTTTGAAAGATCTTAACTTTTTTTTTTTCATGTTTATGAAGTTGAATTTTTATCAACAATTTTAATTTGCTATTGGAACTAAATAGTAATTGTAATGAGGTGAGCATCAAATGAAAGGGAAATGAATAGTAATTTAAGGAACTATTCCGACACCACTTCGATACAGCGAAGATTTCCTCTACATCCTTCTGTGTAAATATGTTTGAGCAAAATTGTGTGTGGATCAATAACTCCGTATTGGATGATTGGTATAATCGATCCGTTTTGATAGAATGTTATGTTATACTTGTGTTTGCTGTTTATACTAGTTAGTATATTACAGTACTCCGCAACCTTTTTCCCTTGTGGAACACTTGAACTAACATAACGAAGAGTATAAGGAAAAAAATTATATTCAGGTTACACTGCAGCACGCCTGATATGGTCTCGTGCATACCGGTTGCGGAGCACTGACTACGTTAGCTTCAGGCTAAGTTTATTGTGCATTTAGCTGCAGTCGATTGATGATCATAGATAAAACTTTAGTCAAATAAAAGATTTACGCGCAACCTACATCTTGGTGGGGTCCCAGTTCGCAGGGATTTCAAAATAATTAACGCTTGTTTACATTTTTTGTGATGCTTTCTGGAGTAATTAAATTCATGTCACAGCTGATCTAATTTTTAATTCTACACGGGATTTTAGCTTACTCCATTGTACGACTGTTTTAACCGTTTTCAGTCGACATAGACTAGGAATTTTTCACAAGCTAACAAATCTTTTGAAAGTGCCATTGAAATTCCAGATCTTATCCACAATGTCTGTGACAGCTGACAATAGGGATCCTCGACTTTTTCTCGACTTCGTTAAACAGTTACTTTGTTTGGTGGCCGACAAAGATCTCTTTCTCACTCGTCCCCACTCCCGAACTTCTAAAAATATTTTGGTTTTCATTTAAGAATTTACCTCCGCGGGGAAAATACATGCGCACACATATTTTGGAGATTTGGTTTGCCAAATATGTGGTTGATTTTTTTGATTAATATAGTCTTAAAAGGGTAAGTTGATCGGAAATGACAATGCGATGTTTACAACGTGAAACTAAACACCGCCGCTTCTCATCGCTTCTTTCTAGTTATGCAGGATTGCTTTGCTCACATGTAAATATGTTCTATCATGTGTTGGCATGCAAGCCATCGAATTGCTTTCTCGGTGTTCATTGCTGAGTATAGTACATTGGAACACCTCAGCTGCTTTTTTTGAAATACTTAATATATCATTGGAAAATTAATGTACAAATAGGTGCTCGTGGATGCGACATAAAGGGAGTTCTGACTACAAAAAAAAAAAGCATTCCGCCAGTTCGCTTCATGTTTGCTTTCCGAAATGAGATGTCACTTCCAGTCAATTATTTTAATGTTCAAGTCATAAGTTGCAAGTTAACATTTTTATCACATGTGTATTAACTTCCATTCACATTAATGACTTTGTGAGTGAGCTCTGAAAAAAATGGTAGTATCATATCACTAAAAATTTATAGCTAATCGCCAGAATATAGCGATCTTTCGATGGCGGAAAATAGGTGAACCCCCATGTTCAGAAATCTGAAGTTGAATGAATCAGACAAATAATCGTTAATAATAGGCAATGACTACAAATCACAGAGTAGAACGGTTTTGTGACTTGGAGTTCAACCAAGATTTGAAAACCTTGTTCTTTCCGTTTATGATCACAAAATAACGGAAGATTATCGTAAACAATTGGCATTAATGTTTACTCGTTATCTTTGAAAACAGGAAGCCTAAGAAATGTATGAAAGAAAAGTAGTGCTCATTTGAAACGTCTCTCTAGGCATTGCTAAGTATGCATTTTCTGATCATAAAACGAAGTAACTTGAAACCTTAACGCCATTGGTCAGTTTTATGCCTCGAGTTGTGGACTTCGGTTTCTGTTATATATATATATATATATGTATATATAATACAAACGAGATTGGGTGTGTGGTGGAACATTCTTGCATCTGTGAGCAACTACCCCGAAAAATACAGTATTCGTAATTTTTTTTTTTTCTTTTTTAAATTGGATTTTGTGTATTAGTTTCAGACTTTTAGTAAACTGAAATATTAAACGGATTGCTATATTTTATGCATTGAACTTTACGAATATATTTGACACCAGGTAGTCCTGTAAATATAATTTAAATATTAATGTACCATGCATGCTAAATTTAATATTTTGAGACTCTGCGTTCATTCTATATATATTATGTTGGATCGTTGGAGTCTACGAAATATTTAGTGTCGTGGCTTGGGAATTGTCGATAGGTTCGCCAATTATGTCAAGTAATGATATGGCGGCACAAGGACAAATCAAAGGACCTTTTTTGCATTAACTTCATTTCACTCCGAAAGTTTCTTTAGTCGTTACTTATGACTTTTCAGTTGGCTATGCGTGTTCACAAATTGCACAAAAAATTCAAGTTTAAAAAATAATTTAAGGATCACCACTAACAAAAGCCTTTTCATTGCAAGTCAAAATAACTAAGTTCCGTCTTCAAAATAAAATACATCTTAACCGGTCATTATCTAAATTCTGTTAATTGCTTAACAAAACGTACTGAAAACAGCAAGATCCTCCTTCTCTCAGCTACATTATTGCAGTGATGACTTACTATCAAGTCCACATACAACTGTTCCCTCCTCGTAGACTTTATTTCATAACTTCTAGGAAAATGGAATTTTTTTTCTACAAATTAATCAGATTGCGATAATATCGGAATTTGTAATGAATTTTTTTTTTTTTTTTCGAGTGAAGTTTAGGAAGATTCACGAGTCGACTGTTTATGTCGGTACGCCAAAAATCCACCAGCTCACCAAGAAAAACGGTAAAGAAAAATCTTCAGCTGTTGTCAAAATTACATCTTTCACTTGTTTCTGTCATTTGACTGCGACGATGCTAGGGCACCACCTAGAAGGGGTTAGTCGAACAAATCGATTCGAGTACTTATTTCATCTTCTTCATTTGCCACATCGCTAAGTTACGTGGGACTTACCAGAATAATAAATACCAGTTGTCAAACCTTGGTAAGGGCATACGCATAATGAGTTTCTTTTAGTTTTCGTCTATGAAATCCGCTGAAAACTTTCGTTGCCTGCAGACCATGTT
>NC_068981.1:33532133-33538308 GCF_001194135.2 Octopus bimaculoides
CCTTTTTATACCTGCTGCTAGGCTCCAGCAGGCAGCCCCAGCAAGTTGTCACATGACACTGTCTAAACTTCCCGCTGGTAGCTCCAGCAAGTTGTCACATGACACTGTCTAAACTTTAACTGACAATGGAGGGCGCGAAGCCACTTCAGTGTCAGCCTGTCTCACCTAGGCATGTTATGACTTTCAAGCCATATTTGGTCTTCCCGCTTCAGCCATATACAGATGCTGGCTTTTTCACTGAAAACTTTCGTTGCCTGCACTATAACAGAAAGCACTTGCCTAATATGCTGCGCAGTGAGAGCGAACCAAAGACCGTATGATTGGGAAGTATACTGGTTTGAACTACAGCCAAGTTGGCACTAAACTCAAGAGTCGTCAATTTACAAATATTAATTGTAGCAAGTTTAATAAGGATTGCGTTAGTCTTTATTTTCCTCCTAGTATTATATTTTAAAACTAAGTTTCGGAATGTTGAAACGAATAAGGAATTCAGCTTCAGTACTTTTAAACCAGTGGCTCTCAAACTGACATTTACACACACACACTAGTGCAATTACTGAATTGTATCCGCATCGTCTTTTAATGAGCAGACAAACTTACCAAGAGGGCGACAAAACTGAAAAGTTGTATTACTTTCATTTCATTCTCTGCAAAAATATATAGCAAAATTTTGTTCAAAAGCTAGTTTTTATATAATGCTGTAATATTGGATATGCACTATTGTAACAGTTATGATTTTTTTTTTGTATAAATTTAATCTTGAGCTAATATATGGATATCCTATGACGAACGGTTTTCTCCTGTCACTTTTATCCATGAACCACTACTCGATCAGTTGTACGGTCCGACTGTTAGTACTTTAAGGCATGGTGCACAAAAGGCAGTTGTCCGGGACCTCACAAGTCTAGGAGTCTAAGTGCTCCGTCTGGAGGCTTATGTTCTGATGGCTCTACTTGTTGCAGAGACGAAAGTGGTAAATAAGTTTTTCTACTGCTTTCATTTATTTGCTTAAAGGTAATCTTTCTGCGTTCGCATGGCATCATGTCTTCCATTTACGGGAATTTTTTTTTTCCAGGCGTTGCCGACATTATCTTTGAACGAAGTCATACGCACAGATACCTAAATACATCACATACGCAAACAAAAACACATACATTCACATAGCCACTCCCGCGCCTATGTGGTAAGCAACTTGTTTACCAACCACATGGTTCCGGGTTCGTTCCCATTGCGTGACACCTTGGACAAGTGTCTTCTATAGCCTCAGGCCGGCCAAAGCCTTGTAAACGGAAACTGAAAGAAGCCCGTCGTATATATATATATATATATATATATATATATATGTGTCTGTTTGTCCCCAGCATCGCTTGACAATCGATGATGTTTACGTCCCCGTAACTTAGCGGTTCGGCAAAAGAGACCGATAGAATAAGTACTAGGCTTCCAAAGAATAAGTCCTGGGGGTCGATTTGCTCGACTAAAAAGGCAGTGCTCCAGCATGTCCGCAGTCAAATGAATGAAACAAGAGTATACCGCTGACTAGCAGAGAGACAGGAGGTAAGAGGTGTGTGAAACTTTCAAGAAACGAAGGGAAATAATGGTTAAAATATACATAAATCAAATAGATATACGAATCGTAAAAAAGATACGTTTATAAGAGAATCGTAAAAACAAATGTGAATTTAGGTGTCGTACATTGAACACATATGACGTCATGTATGAATACCGAAAGATTGTCTTTTTAAACAAAACGATTACAAGAATATGGAGTCCTATTCTGAAAATCTGCTCTTAAAATTTTGTTGCATGAACACCTGTAAGTTTCATTTGAATCGAATACTAATACGAGTTATATACAGGCATGTAGTTCATCTGACTGTAGATTCTGGTCCTGTGGTTAGAACACGGTCTTTTCGTCAGCTTGGAATGAATAAGTGGTCGAACCAATTTTGTATATATTTTCTTCGGGTATCGGCGAAAAGTAAATAACAGTGAGATAGAGGGCTATTCCTAAAGTTGAACAGTAAGTGTGGTAGCCAATTTAGCTACAATACAGGGTCCCGGAAACCCACGCTACGCTCCTGTTAAGAGAAATTATGAAACAAAACTCGTAACGGACCAATACTGAACTCGTTTTAGTCTACATTCCAAGATGGAATAAAAGAAAAAGTATTGTTCAAGTACAGAGATCGATTTAAAAGTCTGATACGAAGACCTTGCTTGAGTACGGCTTTCAAGAGTTTTAATGATAACGACCCCCCAGTAATTATTTCAATCTGATACTTTGTGAAATGGCTATGATAATCCTGTTGACGTAACAGGGCGTAAAAGTAAGCGCACAACAGGTTTGACTACGAAAATAAACCCGAAAAATCTAGAGAAAACATTTCTATTGCACGCAATAGAATCGAACCCTAAAACTACGTGTTTCTGAAGCATTACTACAACTATGCTTCCCCGCTTTTTATAAAGTTTTTGTTGTTTCAAATATTTGGTATATTTTGTAATTTATAGCAATTTGCTTGTTTATATAAATGTAGCTGACGTATATAGTGGTTTGGCATGAACATAAGAAAAATATTTACTACTTTGTAAACGAAACCAGCAGTCTGTGCGTTGAGATGAAATTTTAGAAGTATTTCAATAGGTCCTGAATGTAGGGAAGTGGTTAAACAGTGACACTGTTTCCTCAGTTAATATCTAAAAGAAAATGATAAATGTTCGGTGTATACTTTGATAGAACCACATTCTAGACAATAAAAAAGGGTTCTATTGGAATGTTTGGCAGCTCCTCAAACTCACCGCTGTTAAGGAATTCCAAATTTAGATAAATGGACATAGGAATTAAGTTGCTTTCCCGTTTAAATTGATCAGCATTTAATTTCATTCCAGTTTTTTTCTTTTTTTTTAATTTGGCGAGTCTTTTTTAGGGAAATGAATACTTTATATATATGGAGCTGCCAAAATTTAAGGGGTGGTGGTCACGATAGACAAAACAGGCAGCAATTTTTCCCTTCCGCTCACTGACATTAGTTCCCGAACGAACAGATAGTCTCATCACTGCAGTGAATAGCAGCAGCAAACTGGCTGAATATATCTGTGTGTTCGATATCTAACGTTACAGAGAAAGGAAAGGAGAAACGACTGTCAGCAAACACTGTTGGAACATTTTTGTCTCTCAGAACTTGCGCTTAATATAGATTGAACAAAAGAATCAATTGTTTGCAGTTTTTCCTGCTTCCTTTAGGCCAACTTATATCTTGCAAAAACAATGATTGTTTTATGAAGTTTTTTTTGTTTTGTTTTTAATGCAGGGGAAGGCAGGATCTATGTATGACATTCAGTTATTAAAATCATAATGATGAATGAATAGCCTTTTCCTTTTTTAAAAAAATTATTTATATTATCATCTTCATCGTTTAAGAAATCAATATTTTAAATAACATATCGAACGAGAAAACACGTGATAATGCTATGTTACTGACGCGTGCATGTGTTGCAATAATCGAAATCGATCCAGTAGATAAGCTGCTAGCGGCAGAGTCGACATACCTTGTACACTTTCACCAGAACTAAACTATAGCATTGCCGAAGGCACACGTGCTGTGCCCAGTTTTGGGCAGTAAATGAGCACGTTTATACGGTACAGATCATCGTAAACACTGGGCAATATGTAACTTTCGTTAGCTTGGTTTTGGTGAAAGCCCCCCTGTTGAAGACGAAGTTTATTCGTCAGTAAAGCCCCGGCTGTTTAAGAAATACGGAACATTTACTTTTTAAGTTTACACATGTTGCGGCGACAAGTTTTGAACGTATGTCCCCCATTTTTCTTTTGTTTCTTCTCTTTATGGTTATTTATTAGTCAGAGAAAGAGTAGTGGTTTGACTATATATTTTTTTTAATAAGGCTTCCGAGATTGAAAGTTGGGAGATAAAAAAAAAACTGTTGGATTGTTGCTGTAAGAAACAGATCAAGACATTGTATTCTTCTCGGACCTGTTCCGAAAATGGACTGAATGCACCCAACAGATTGTACTCTTAAACCGGGCTACCGATTAACTCCACGTATCGGAGCCAACAAGGAAGTTGGTACGTGGTCCCTCGATTTGCAACAAATAGCAGCCAAATCCCAGCCACACTTTACCGAGTTAAAACCAAATTTTTTTTTAGATATAACTATTCCTGCAAATAAAATAATAGACAGCATGGTCAAAGCTTGGACAACCTTATAAACTCTGCTCATTCAGTGGCTAAACAACTTTAATCGACAACACCTCTTTCGTAAACGATCTGAACTGTTCAGTTTTTCCCTCTCATTTTTCTATCATGTGAGCTCGACTTAGCCGCGTCAGCAGTTGTTCCGGTTTTACTTTGCCTCACTAGGATTTGAGTGTGGAAAAGTCTTTGACAGTACAAAAGGGGTTTGCACCTACCTAGAAAACCCCCGAGGAAGCCTTTACGCAGTGGCATGTCCTGCTAGAAACTAGCAAAACCTTTTTCAAATTATACTCTTACCGTATTAAGGAAAGAAAGATGCATTGGATAATGTAGGTATAGGTACAATGAATGAATTAAAATCGACTACATTACAACTGGTCATAGTTGTATTGTAGTCGATCAGAAATCTGCTAGATCAGGACTTACCTTAATCTAAATAACTTACGAGGAAGCATGGTTGCTCAATCTGTTAGAAATTGTTACTAAATCTTACTCAAACCACACTCTACCGTCTTAGGCACGTTGGGTATTGAAGTCCTAGTGCAGTGTCCAGAGAAAAGGTATGTAGATCAGCTGATACAATTTGAGAATGTTAGGTGTAATTATTCATCTTATATTAATTGTTTTAATGTTAATTGATATCCAAGTTTATCAAGTTGACTTGTGAGCTTCGTTTTCCATCACAAAAAATATATTTGATTTGAATGGGCGGAAGAGAAAACTACCAAATCAAATACTGGGCAATAACAGTATTTGTTTTATACACACTCACACCGCCCTCATTCTCCCAAATTATACACCAGGGAAGTCTAGAAGAAAACAAAATGTTCCGTAAAAGGACTTCTCTTACAGAAGACCGTATTTTTATGTGTAACCTTACAGTATGATAACTACACATCGTCCGGGCCTCTGATAGTGGAATACAGCCAGTATCGATCCCGGGGCTCGGTGATCCAAAAAGAGGCTTCGTGAATTTCTAAAGTGACAGGGAGCTTCCATTCCTTTCCGAAGGAGAGAGGCGATAGGTACCTCTTCCTGCTTGGCAGAATTTTTCCCGGAGACTCTACACATTGTTAGAGTTTTCTGAGAGCGACACTAAGAATCTAGTGTTTTTCCACATAGAAACGAGGGGAAAGTTCGAAAAGAAACGGGTTTTCGATATTACAAAATTTTACCCCGCAGAAAAAGTGTACCTCTAACATGTTCTAATGATGACTGTTAAGCTCGATGCAAAGTATCATAAGTTGTAGAAATGGAAAGTACCATTTATTTAAAGCTGAACAAAAAAGGGAAAAAGAAACCGTTTTGTGGATGTAGCATTGACGTATATAGTTCCTAAGTAAAGAATAAAGTTTATAAATTACATGTTAACATGCATTCGCAGGCTAGTGGAATGCACTATCAGGATTGGCTCAGCTAGCCCTGGATGTTCGGGGTGTTTTGGGGAACAGCACAGATAAAGTAATTTCTTGTGGACCTAAAATATGCGGCTATTCCTCGAAGCTGTAATGCTGTCCGAGACCACTGGATAAAAAACGATACTGTTATATCCAGTTTAGAAACGATAGTCTTGCGACCCAAATTATAACGATTAATGTAGTTTTGATGGAGTAATGGTAATTAGATATGATTATTTATTTAGAAAGAAAAAAAAGAAAATCCACTCTAACATTTAAAATGATGGGAAAATGAAAGAATTTTACTTCAAATACCTATAGCAGATACGAACTTTACTTGGAAATTGAACTAACTTGTTAATAACTGCTTTACTTGTCGGTCATACAGAGCATAGCATATTCTCAAACTTCGAGAAAATTCATTGATGAAGAAAAAGAAAAGGAATCTCTAAAGATTTTTAAAAATAAATTTTAGGCTTCAAATATTAACTATATTTCGTTACAAACAACAGTTGACGTGTGTGTGTGTGTGTATATATATATATATATATATATATATAT
>NC_068981.1:33538473-33543783 GCF_001194135.2 Octopus bimaculoides
CTAAATTCTTTAAAGCATCACACAACTAACACACTTCAGTTGCACAATCCCCATCCTTCGTTAGATTCAATGAAATTTTAAGATTATCAAGATGGAGAATGGGACAATTTTTTTCTCAAGGAAATTCCGCTCTGTTCGAATTAGATACCTCTTGGTAGAGAGATAATACGCACATCAAATATTAAGATCTATTTGTGCCAGTCGATTTTCATTTTTCTACATATTAAAAAAAAATCGAACTATTTCAATCTATTTTTTATAACTTTCAAAAAAAAAAAAAAACTTAAAATATATAATCATAAGATTAGATATTTTGATTTGAAAAAACAAAGCGTAACTGGAAAATTTTATTTTCAGTAACCGGATATTTTTTGAGGAAAATGATTGGGAGGAATGTTTTAGTGACTCCTGCATGTGCGCTTTCGCATTAGTAGTTATTAATGTTGACTACCGGATCCACAACCTCTCTTGTGTTGGACAAATAGAGTAAGTAAGCTGCTGCTATTTTCTTGAACGACCACCTTACCAGACTAGACTGGCATAATCTGTGACGTTAGCAGCGAACAACCTTTCAGTTGCATCAAACTTAAATCATGCTGTTTTACATGCTTCTCTGACTTTTTTTTTTTTCGAAAGGAGGCTTGCTCGTGTGGATTAAGCCGACGTTTCGTATTCCGTAATACTTGATCTGTTAGTCAAACGTAATTGTATTATGTATTTATTTATTTATTTATTCATTCAAGTTATTATATTTATTGATGTTGGTTTTAATATTGTAGTTGTTAATCATATTGAGGGTAATAATCATAAATTTTTGTTGTCTTAAATATTATATTTATAAATTTTAGACGATTGAATTAAATATTTAGAATCTTTTCATAATTATTTTTCTCACTTTTACCCCTCTTTCATACACACGCGCGCACGCACGCACATATACATACATTATATTTATATATATATATATATATATATATATATAAGGGCTACATATTTTTATATCTAAAAGCAAAAAAAATTGCAGAAATCGCAAACTGAAACCGAAACTAAAAACAAAAATATAAAGATAGAGACTAAACGAAATCATCATCGAGGGAGATAAATTTTTGTGCATGACCAATTTCGAGAACCGTAAAAAAAATTTACGACAAACGTTGATCATATATCTTTGTAGATTGTTGCAAAATAAAAATGGTAATAATAATAGAATCGGAATGAGGATCATTTCCGAAAACAACGGGCTCAGCATTGTTGATGTCTCAGCAATATTGCCTCGTTTCCAGTGTGGAATTCCCCTCCGCCAGATATAGACATTGTTCAAATGCTTGTCGAGCAACGTTGGATTTAAGAGGTCTTTTATTAATTTAAAAAGGTCAGTTATTATCATTTACATTAGTCTCCGTCAAAATACTACAGTTTGGTGCATTTTAGAATAATATCCGCTTCGTATTTTTAAAATCTCGTCGTCGTTTTCAGTTCGGTGTAATGTCGTTCTTCCATCCTGTGTATGGTATATTAGAGAAAGCCAATTTTCATGGAAGAATGTTCTGTAATTAACTACTTGCTTCGATCGTTTAATTGTATTTACGAGTCTATTTTCTCTGTTCTTGCTTACAGTTATTTTTACGGTCGTCTTAACTATAGTACACCTGAGGTAGTGAATGAAATGTGATGCTTTAAAATATCAAGAAATTTCTGCTCAATTATTACCTATGTTGAGTTTTCGACTTGAATGAAAAAAAAAAAGGTATATTGAAGTTAATTATAAGTAAATTTGTTTTTTACAGTATCATTTCAATATTTATCTTTGTAAGAAGACGTTTTTTTTTTTTAATTTTTTCATATTTTTCGTATTTCATTCTTTTAATTATTTCAATCATCGTATACATCGTTTTAACCTAATTGTAAGAGGAAATAACAGCTGCCACTATTTTAAACGTGAGATTACGTAAACCGATTGTGGATAATAGTAATATTTGACTAGTTTTATACGTCACTTTCTCATTAATGAACACCCGTTTACTCCATTGTTCTTAATTCACATTGCTAAAGGAATATTATACAACCCACACAAAAATTCAAGGCTTCGAAACTCCATTGATTTCCGGTTGGAATCAGGGTCTATCCCTCCATTTCTTGATTGCCAGCACCCACTTCGATTCTATTTCTTGCTGTGATTTCATCCATCTTAATGTTCTTGCTTATATTACTACATTCTGCACTGCTTATTTCAATGTAGTATTTGTGTTTTTAATAAACAAGGTTGACTTTATAGAAAATATGACACAATAGCGATGAAGTGATTGCGTAACGTGCATCAGATCAGAAATTAACATTTCGGTGCAGCAGAAGTCAGCGTGCAATGGCTCGAAACCCCCGATTCAACAGTTTCGGCCAGGTGCTAAAGAAAAAGGCGTTATTTCATTTAATCGAAAATGTCTGCTGTGTAATTAATGAATTTCATCGTTGTAAGACACTGCACAGTTCATATTAGAAATCGTTATAATAACGTAGAAGCTACTTAAAGATAGTAGAACAGTTTCATTAGTCACATAAATTAGAAATGCCCTCTTTCAGTATTTCCTTGTTCGTTTCTTTATAATAATTCTGACACGGCATTATTCGTCATGCTGTAGTATATTGTCAGAGAAATGAAAGTAGTTGATTGATAAAGCGGTTTCAAAATTTTATTATCTCTATATATACGAATTGTCTTCATAATATATATATACGTGTGTATGTGTGTGTATGTATATATATATATATTTCTGTTAGCCGTTTTGCTTTTTACATTTTAGTTAGGTTTAACTTAATATAGTACTTTATATGAAAAGTGATATTAATATCCAAAGAATTCGGTAAAGATTTTTTTTCCTTCACATTTATGCCACCTGCAATATATTAAGGTATTTGGAACATTTATTAAATAGAATAAAATAATTCCTCCCTCCACTTTAAATATTCGATTAAACTAAAATTCCCAGTAGTTAATTTGATTTTTTTTTTTTTCATTTTGAATAATTTTATTACTAGAATCATCTAAAAACTAGACCTTTTTAAATATGGTATTTTCCAAAGGATCGTACCTCATTTTGTTCAGGTACTTCCTTCCCCAGCTGTTTTCAGTTTCTTATATGAATTAAGTTTAAATTTAAGGACTAGTTATCTTCAACTATTTTAGGCTAAAGGAATCGTTTAGATTTTTTTTTTTTTGTATTAGTTGGTTATATATTTAAAAAGCGCAAGCTTTTTTTGTCTTTATATATTTTTTCTTGTTAAATTCTTTGCGTTTAAACACTGAGATTTTTCTATCTTGCTCGGAGATAATTATTTTTTATTTTTTTTAAATATTCTAAGAAGGAGAGGCAAGAAAGAGACAAGAAATTATATATGAACAAACATATGTGTAAGTAATACAAATTTCTAATTTATTAGCTTCTAAAATTTAGGATTAAATATTAAAGGTAATTGAAAGGGTCCCACAGGAGAGAAGAGAATTGCAAAGTTATTAAGATTCAACATTGTTGCTTAAAACACTCTCAAATGACAATTTCTGTTGTTTGCAGCTGGCTTTTAAAAGGTGGTGTTAATCTAAAATTGGGCAGCTAAACCAGGTAGCTAGACTCGTGAAATAAGATAAAAGAAAACAGTATATTATAGTGCAGAGTGTCTGTAGTTGAATTTGTTCTGATCCTTTTCACTTTTATTATTGAGAATGAATTCAGTCATTTTACTGTTTCAGTCTATAAACTACCTTCCACATTCGTAACAGCTGTCTCAAGTAGATATGTTTACCAACATGTTCTGTTCATAGTGAAATAGTTTTGTTTCCAAAATATTTATTGGTCACAGAAAGAAGCAACTTATTATTGAGACACTTCATAATTGGCTGCTAGCAACAAGCGATATCAAACCCTGGGCACTCACCAATTTAAATGACAATCAGGTGCGTATTTTTACTGAAACACCAGTTTAACAAATACTAGTCTTTGCTCAAAGCCTAAAAAAAATAATAAAATGTTGGTTAATTTATATAATTTTTCCTCATTCATTTAATTGATGTGAAGTACTGATATGGCTTTGAACCACCCACAACATTTTTTCCAATAGCAGTTTACTGTCTTATATCATTGTATTTTCATTTTTCTTTTCTTTCCCAATGATTATTAGTTATTTTCATGGCTATTTGTAGTATGTTTCTGATAGTTTCATTACTACCACTGTTGCAATTAGGATTTGGTTAATACTTTATATTAAGTCTGGAAGATCTTACTACTTCTATATAAAATAAGATCTTTCTAACCCAAATATGCACATTTGTTAGATTACGTTCTGTACCAGGGGTGGTTACATAAATCTCTGGTTAAATGAAGTAACAATTATTTTCATCTGGCAATTTAACTTTAAAGCATTGCACTTGAATAATTTAAACTGTTTCAAATATGTATATACATATGTATATACATATATGTACATACATTATATATATATATATATACATATGTATCTATATATATATATATATATATATATATATATATACATATGTATCTATATATATATACACGTATATGTATATACATATGCATATATTGTATTTTATAGTAGGTTTTTTTAAATGCTTTTATTATTTTATTGGGTATAACTTTCTATGTGTATTCCATACAATGAGGTTATCCTAAATTGGAGATGCGGTGCTATTGGTAAAATCCCAAATTTGTAATAATACATATATATGTATATACGTATTTATATACATGTATGTATATACATATATATATAGATATATGTATATACATGTGTGTGTGTATATATATATATATATATATATATAATGATATATACATATGTATATATATATACACATATATACTTATGTATATATGTATATATATACACATACATACATCGTCATCATTGTTTAATGTCCGCTTTCCATACTGGCATGGGTTCGACGGTTTCACTGAGTGCTGGCGAGCCAGAAGGCTGCACCAGGCTCCTATCTTATCTTGCAGAGTTTCTACAGGTGGATGCCCTTCCTAACACCAACCACCCCTAGAATGTAGCGGGTATTTTTTCCATGCCACAGTCCGTTCTGGCGGTGCTGGCATCGACCACGCTCAAATGATGCTATTAATGTGCCACCGGCACAGGCACCAATTAGGCGGCACTGGCAGCTGCTATACTTGAATGGTGTTTTTCACATGCCACTGGCACAAGAGCCAGTTGAATGGCACTGGCAACGATATATATATATATGTATATAAAATTATGTGTATTTCTTCTATCTTAATGAATAAAAATTCTTCT
>NC_068981.1:33543883-33547052 GCF_001194135.2 Octopus bimaculoides
ATATTTATATATATGTATATATATATTTATATATATGTATATATATATAAGTGTATATGTATATATATGTGGATATATATGTGCATATATATTTATATATATGTATATACATATGTGTATATAGGTACATATATATATGTGTTTATATGTATATATATATATATATATATGGGTCTATATCTATATGTATGTATATACGTGTGTGTGTGTATCATCATCATCATCATCGTTTAATGTCCGCTTTCCATGCTAGCATGGGTTGGACGATTTGACTGAGGACTGGTGAAACCGGATGGCAACACCAGGCTCCAGTCTAATTTGGCAGAGTTTCTACAGCTGGATGCCCTTCCCAACGCCAACCATTCAGAGAGTGTAGTGGGTGCTTTTACGTGTCACCCACACGAAAACGGCCACGCTCGAAATGGTGTCTTTTATGTGCCACCCGCACAAGCCACTCCAGGGGCACTGGCAACGATCTTGCTCGAAAATCCTACGGGAGCCAGTCAGGCGGTACTGGCAACGGCCACGCTCAAAATGGTGCATCTCATGTGCCACCCGCACAAGAACCAGTCCAGGGGCACTGGCAACGATCTTACTTGGCTTGCCGGGTCTTCTCACGCACAGCACATTTCCAAAGGTCTCGGTCAGTAGTCATCGCCTATGTGTTTATATATATTTATATATATGTATATACGTATATATATATATATGTGTGTATATATGTATGTATAAATGTATGTGTATGTATATATATATATGTATGCATGCATATGTGTATATATGTATATATTAGTTTATATATATGTATATATATCTGTGTGTATATATATATGTGTGTGTGCATATATGTATATATATGTGTGTGTGTATATATGTATGTATATATATATATGTATATATATATATACATGTATTTGTATATACATGTGTGTGTATATGTATTTGTATATATATATTTATGTATATATGTAAATATATGTGTGTATATATATATATGTGTGTGTGTGTATATATATATGTATATGTGTATTTGTGTATATGTATATATATGCGTATGTCATCATCATGTGTGTATATATATATCTCATCATGTGCATATATATTAAATATCTAATAGCAAAACTTTATTTAAATAAATCATATAGAACCTTGGAATATAGATTTAGTTTTAGCTATATAAATATATTAAATGTATTATTTAACATCGACTCTGTAATGCTGATATATTTATGAATAAACTTAGTTTTATCATAAAAAGAAAATATTTCCTTTTCATTCTGTAGGAGTAGAAAAATGGCAGATTCAATGCCTTCTGATTTCAACGAGGATCAAGACAGTGCAAGTGGTTCGTTACCATGTGATCTACAAAAAGGTTATGCCATTGAAATCCTTTGTCTCGACGGGAAAAGTGTTCCCGATCACTTCAAATGTCCTGTGTGCCATCTTATTTTTAGGGACCCAATTCAAAGAATGTGTGGTCATCGCTTCTGCAAAAATTGTTTTGAAGGATTACCTCAGTAAGTATACTATTTTGCTTTAATTTTATTTCAGTATTTTTTTTTTCAGCTCCTATGATACACTATTACATTGTATCAAATACAATTCCTGTCATCAGCAAAAATAGAATCAATAGATTTTTATGCTTGTATTACAGTCATATCTGATGACGTTATCAAGAACTATACATTATGAAGTTTTTTTATGCAGTGAAAAACTGCAGGAACTTGTATGACTGTTCCAGCATGACCAAAATCACAATGGTCTGAATGTATTACAAACTCATTATATGTTGGTACCAAGTTCAAACACTATGATTATCAACTTTGACTTTCTTGCTGTGACCATTCTGTATTTTGTTTCGTTGGCATAGTATATCTTGGACATTATCCAGTGTGACTTAAAGATAGTTAATAATGAGTTGAGGGAGATTTAACTACTGTTTCTACAAAACTGAACAGTTGTTCAGAAGTTACCTCGTTGTTGTGATAAAATAAGTATTAATAATGTACTTAGGTTAATTCAGTTATGCATTCCATATTTATTTGTATATATGTACTTTTCCCCAGATTTTTTTACCTAAAATTTAGGATGTATATTTAGGATCTATATGTTACAACTCATTTTCCCAGTTCCATACACAAAGCTACATTCAGGAGGCATAAGTTGTAACTTATTGTCCAATCCAAATTGGATAAAAAGGGAGTTTAAATCATTCTAATAATGTTACATTTTTCTATGATAGTGGTAATGCATTAAAATGTTTATTGTAAGTATACCCCTGTCACAGATCATATTGAACAAGGATATGTACTGTTAACTAACATCAGAATGATTCAGAAGTATAATATAAAACTGAAACAGCAAAATGACAAAATGTACTGCTTTGTATATACTGCTATGTACCTTAGTTTGTATATACGCTACCACAAGATCACATGCTTCTTAAGGTTTTGTATTTCTATTACTGTAATAGGTAGTAACACAAAGGTGTTCTAACCAGTTAGTCAATATATTGCTTTACATATATGCAATATATATTATTTAATGCTAAAATTGTTTGAAATATATATAATTTATATTTAATATATTGAAATACAATTTTTATAAAAATACTTCTTTTTATCATATTAGGCTACTTTAGCACTATGTTAATATATATTGCATGATTAAAAATTTTTTTGCTTTAAAATCCAAGGGCAGTTTAAAAAAAAAATGCATAATAAACAAAGTAATGTGGAGTTTTTTTTTTTTTTTTTTTAATCTTTGCTTAAATGTTTGTTCCATCAATACACAATAAAATCATGTATAAACTCAACTACAGTCATTATCAAAAATCAGATTGATCTTCTCGGGGGGAAAAAAAACGTGATCATGTGATTTCCCTAATGTTGACTTTACAGCAGGTGCATTTTTACAGTTTACACTGGCAAAATTTAAAAGTCACTTTTGAAATTGCTTTTTGTTTTGAGATTTGTGAACATTTTCAATGTATTTTGTACAGCAATTGTAATAAATCTGACTCCTCCACCTCCCTCCCAAACCCCACCCCACCCCCTGCTCAAGAAAAGTCACTGTATATACAAACGATTATTTTTCAGAGATTATAACAAGTCACTTTGCATATTCAAAACCTTTTGGAATAAAAAAAATCCTTTACTTGAAAAACAGG
>NC_068981.1:33547411-33562399 GCF_001194135.2 Octopus bimaculoides
CATACATACATACAGTTTCAATCATTCAAGCCTGCAGCCATGTTGGGGCACCACCTTCAATTTTTAGTTGAACGAATCAACCCAGTACTTATTTTTTAAGCCTGATACTTATTCTATCAGTCTGTTTTGCCAAACTGCTAAGTTATGGGGATGCGAACACACCAACACTGGTTGTCAACTGGTGGGAGGATGAGAGAAAGACACACACACACACAGATAGTTTACATTAATACATATACAGTATCCCATCAATGTTATAATACTTAATTCATTAAAATTATTAGCACATTAAATTAGTTGGCCTCATTTTTGATATTTTCAGTTTCATTAATCATAATGATACATTTACCATAACTATAATAATACTTTTATGAGTATTGTACGTGTTTTCTTTTTTCATAACTATAACGACCTTTAGGCAAAACAAACATCTCAAGTCGTATACAATATTGTTATTGGAAAAAATTCAGTCTTACAGCTGTTTCTGGGATATCCCCGAGTATGGGATGTTCTATCATCAGTTAATCTGTTACAGCACTTACCTAGCGTACCTAACCATTTAGATCGCCTGTGAACTAAACCCCCATACGTTGTGTGTGTGTGTATATAGATGTATATATATACAAACACACACACACATAAACACGACGAGCTTCTTTCAATTTTCGTCTACCAGATTCACTGACAAGGCTTTGGTTGGCCCAAGGCTATAGTAGAAAATACTTGCCCAAGGTACCATGTAATGGAACTAAACTCAGAACCATGTGGTTGGGAAGCATGCTTCATACCACACAGCCACACCTGTTTATCTATTTTAACATCTGGGGAAATTCTATTTTCATTTTATGAAACTGAAACAGACATTATTAACGGGGATTTTTTATTTTTTTTTTACATTTCCTGTTTTCTCAAAGTAGCTTTTGATTATTCCTTGTGACTCAATATCTTGCTTTTGCCAGTTACTTAACATTACTCAAATGTTTTCTGTCCCTTCTCAGGAATGATACTTATAAGATTCCTAATGGTTTTGAAGTGTCTTACAGTGAAAATGGATGCATAACAAAATGAGTGATTTATTAGTTTATCAAGTGTCTTCTATCATCGCCTCAGGACGAACTAAGCCTTGTGAATACAGTTTGGTAGTCAGAAGAAACTGTGCAGAAGCCCACGACATAGGCTTTAATTTTAAGGTAGCACTATTGTGGCACATGGGGTTTCAGGAAATCAACTTCAACAGTACAAGGGGTTGGTAGTTCCAGTAATGGATCAACTGGAGCCCTCATTTGTTGAAACTTGTGTGAATTAATAACAGAAATTTTTTTTTTTTTTTTCCTCTTTCTAAGAATAATCTTGGTAACAAAAGCCATTTGGCTGAAACTTAAACAAACTTCATCATTCTTGACAATATCTTCAGTATATGATCAGTGCTGAGGTCGATGTAATCAACTACTAAATTCATCCAAGATTTCAAGCCTTGTGCTTTAGGTGGAAGGCATTGCTGTGGTTGCTGTTATTATTATGGCATAAGGTGGTAAGCTGGCAGAATTGCTAGTACGCCATATGAAATGCTCTGCAGCATTTTGTTCATCTTTACATTTTGAGTTCAAATTCTGCCAAGGTCAATTTTGCCTCTCATCTTTTCAGGGTCAGTGCAATTGACTTATCCCCTCCCTGAAATTTCAGGCCTTGTGCCTATAGTAGAAAGGATTATTATTATTATCATAACGTGTTTGGCTTCAGTTATACTAACCATAAGCTGAGATACTGAAAAAACAAGTTGGTGCTATTAAATTGTATGTGAAGAATGATTTGCTAGTGATAGGGTGAGAAACAGAATTCTTTGGAGAATGTTATTAATATATTAATAGCAGTAGAAAATACTCAAATCGTTAGTTTAAACCATTTAATATGGTGTGTTGTTGTCTAATGATCTTTTCTGAGATATTTTGGGTGCATTTCTTGTAAAGGTTACTGTTGTACAGAAAACTTTGTGTAATCAAACCCTTCCTTATGGTAAATGCTGTTTCTTCTAAGAATAAAATTGTTTTGAATGCAAAATATGAAAATTTATTGATGAGACAGAAATTCCTTTTTGTAGATGATGCTGATTTTTTTCATAGTCTTGTTTCTTAATATTGTTTTCCCCCTTTGAATTCTAATGCAGGAAAATAAAAGAGGCAGTTGCATTTAGAAAAGTTCTGTTTTAATGATATTAATTGTCCTATAATAATTGAGTTGAAATGAGCTTATAACCAAAGGTGGGCACAGTTAATTGAAAAGTTAGCTTCATTAATCAGAAAGTTAACTTCAATAATTGTTAATCAGTTAATTCTTTAAAATGTAACAGAAGTTAATGATAAACCGTTAATGTTTCAGTCATTTGACTGTGGCCGTGCTGGAGCACTGTTTTTTGTCAAAGAAATCGACCCCAGGACTTATTCTTTGTAAGCCTAGTATTTATTCTATTGGTCTCTTTTGCCGAACCACTAAGTTTCAAGGGTGTAAGCACATCGCACACACACACACACACACTTACAATGGGCTTCTTTCAGTTTCCGTCTACCAAATCCACTAACAAGGCTTTGGTTAGCTTGAGGCTATAGTAGAAGACATTTACCCAAGGTGTCACACAGTGAAATTGAACCCAGAACCATGTGGTTGGGAAGCAAGCTTCTTACCAAACAGCCACATGTTTGTTTTTTCTTTCTTTCTTTCCAAGACAGTAGGGTCTGAGTCAAAAGAGACTTGGCTATTTTATCTAGCAAATAGAACAACTGCATGGAGGCCATTATGTGCTTATTTTATTATAGAGCAGAAATGCTACAGCAGCTTTGATGCAAACATGACTAAGGTTAGGGCTTAGATTCACAAGTATGGTTTTGGGTTCGAAGCCACTGCTTAGCACCTTGTAGTCTTTTCAGTGAAAAATGGTAGATGAAATAGTAAATATATTTAATCTTTGCTCTTTACAGTGGTAACTCCTTGCTCACTTATTCAAATAGAATTCCACCGGAGTGACCATTCTAGTTTAAATGGTAGGCTTAATATACCACCCATTTAACACTATCACCTGATCCTTGGGTGCCTTTAGTAGAGTCCAGTTTATTGCGAGAATCCAAACCTGGTTTCTGGTCTGAGGAGAACTTCTTCCCTTCCTCCTCCTGGTTTACACATTAAAAATAAAAGAAAAAAGAAAAAAACATCATAAATCATTAAAAAGCAATTATGTACTTTCGATCCAGCCAGTGTTGATTATGGTTGAATTTGTTTCTTTGAACTGTTATCTGGTTGCTTGACCTATTAGAAATAATAACTAAATCTCTCTCAAATCACACCATCTTTAAATAAAAAGAAGACATATTGAATAATGTAGTCTGCGATAATTCTCTGAAGACAGGATTATACTGGCTAGAGTGCCTTTGATTATATTATTATTTAGCTGTATATAATGTTAGAAATTTAATGCAAAACACCACAGTGAAAATTGTAGGAGTAGCATTGTATTTTGATGTTTAAAACAAAATGACAGGCTAAAACATATTATTGTTTTATATATATTGGGTCCTCCCATAAATAATGCAATTTTTTCAATTGCATGAACTAAAAGTCGAAGGGGAACAGGGTAAACTACCTGCATGAATTTACTATAAAAGCAGGTAGTAATTTTACCTTGTACTTATTCCTAGTGCAAGTTTTGAAGAGTGCAGTTCAATCTTAAGTTATTTTTTCAAAGCTATAATGGAAGTGACAAAGGAGTATATTCAGCATGTTTTGTTTTATGAGTTCAATAAAAACAACAATGCAATGGAAAGTGCAAGGAATATTAATGTAGTATTGGCGTTAGGAAGGGCATCCAGCTGTAGAAACTCTGCCAAATTAGATTGGAGCCTGGTGTTGCCATCTGGTTTCACCAGTCCTCAATCAAATCGTCCAACCCATGCTAGCATGGAAAGCGGACGTTAAACGATGATGATGATTTGACAATAAGCATAAGCTAGTGCCAATGGTGGCTCCAAAAATTCCTAACCAGAAACTACAACCTAGAAGACAAACCTTGTTTTAGAAGATCTGTAGAGCTTGACAAGGAAATCCTGCAAACCCTGGTGGAACAAAATTCCATTGTAACTGTTGAGGAACTAGCAGAGAAGCTTGGATTTAGTCATTCAGCTATTCATCAAAACCTGCATACCATTGGAAAAGTCAGGAAATTGGGTCAATGGGTTCCTCACAAACTTTCCAAGTCTAATTCGTGCAGAGAGTGACTGTGTACTCTTCTTTGCTGTCATGAATCAACCTATTTTGAACCGGATAGTGACTGGTGACGAGAAATGGGTTCTCTATAAAAATGTCAAGTGGCAAAGACAGAGAAATGGGTACTTTATAAAAATGTCAAGTGCCAAAGACAGTGGGTAGGGAAAGAAGAAACACCAGCACCCAAGGCTAAAGAAGGTCTTCACCTATGTAAGGTGTTGTTATCTGTTTGGTGGGATATGGAAGGTTTGGTCCACTTTGAACTTTTTAACCCAAATGAAACAATAACAAAAGAGATCTACTGCAAGCAACTTGGGTGGCTTAAGTCAGCGCTAGAAGAAAAACTACCATCTTTGTTTTCAAGATGAAAGGAGTTCTTTCACCAGGATAATGCTCAGCCACATACAGTGAGAATGTCATTCCAAAGGCTGGAGTAGTTTGAATGGGAAACAATGCCCCATGCACCATACTCACCGGACATTGCCCCATCCGATTATTTATTCTGCAATCTTCAAAATTACTTGGACGGAAAAAATATGAATTCTGTAGACGAAGTCAGAACAGTACTGGAGGAGTGAATTTTGGTCAGAACAGTACTGGACAAGTGAATTTTTGGAAGAGGGACCTTGCAAGTCAACCAGATAGATGGAAGAGCATTGTAGAAAATGCAGAAGAGTATATTTTAGATTAGAAATTAACTTTATCTTAATTTTAAAAGGTAAAAGGAGTATAAAACAACCGCATTATTTATGGGATAACATGTGTATATATATATATATGTGTGTGTGTGTGCTATGTAAAAAGCACCCATGCTAGTGCCCCACATAAAGCCCCATAAAAAGTACTCTGTAAAGTGACTGGCTTTAGGGAGGACATCCAGACACGGAAACCATACAAAAACAGACAATTGGAGCCTGGTACAGTAAACTGTCCAATCCATGCCAGCATGGTAAACAGATGTTAAATAATGCTGATAAATATATATATATATATGTGTGTGTGTGTGTGTAAGCAGAATGAAGCACATTGTTAGAGATTACATATGTTAAGTTTGGTTGATTAGTGCTGAACCAGGACTAAACAATTTACTAGCTGAAACAATCTGTGTTATGCATAGTCATTTAAAATGGATGTCGGAACATTTTCTGGTAGCTTATTTTGTTGGATGGCAAATTAGGCTGTTGTGAATGAAATAAGTTTCATATAAATTGCTTTCTTGATCATGTGACTACTTTTCTAAGGGAAATACCAAAGAAAATCTCATTTGTGTGTTTTTATATTCAGCTTTCGGAGTGAACAATAGAGCAAAATAATTAAATTGGCATTTACTGAGTTGGGAAATAAGCAGTAATGTTTTTCAGAGGCTAGCATCATACTCATATTATTTGTATGGCAGAAACTGGAAAGCAACATTTTATTTGCCCTGTGAAGTTTTGCTACTAATTAACGATTCAAAGCAATCTACTTAATTGTTATAATTATTAACAATAAAGCTGAAATAGTTCAGTAAAGGATTATTTAATCTGAAAATCTTAGGATACTCTTTTCTTAAAGCAAAATCCTGTAGAATCCTCTAGACTGGGCCACTTAGCAGTCATCTGTTACTTGTGATGCTAATTAAACTTTATGTTGCAATATCATACTGCTTGATTAGTTTTCTCTTCATCACAATCACTGGCGAGACAGAGGACTTGTGCCAAGCTCCAATGTTCTGCTTTGGCATGGTTTTTGTGGCTGGATGTCTTTCCTAATGCAAAAGTTAATGAAATACATTTTATGTGTTAGGTTTGTTGATATAAAGCAATAGCGATGTAGTCAAAGATTTGAAGACTAAAGTTGGGTAATCAAAAAATGTGTGGAAGTTCATCTGATAAACTGTACCACCTGCTCTTAGTGGTAGACTTAATCTTTTAGCTGGTTATCACCACTAACTGGTTCGTGGATGCCTTTAATGGAGTTTATTGTTGTAACCATTTGAGCTGAGTTTTTCTGACTTAAACTAACTCAATGTTTGCAACAACACATCAGCTGGGATTTCTTCGGTTATTTTTCTTGGTGGCTCTATAACACTCAGAGAAGGCTTTCTCAAAGCCATACATAAAAAAACTATAAAATATAAGTGGCTTAAGTATCTTATCGAGAAGACTTTTCATTCATCATCATCATCATCATCATCGTCTTTTAACGTCCGCTTTCCATGCTAGCATGGGTTGGACGATTTGACTGAGGACTGGTGAACCAGATGGCTACACCAGACTCCAATCTGATTTGGCAGAGTTTCTACAGTTGGATGCCCTTCCTAACGCCAACCACCCCGAGAGTGTGGTGGGTGTTTTTACGTGCCACCAGCACGAAGGCCAGTCACAATGGACTTTCATTATTCTTTAGAAAAAAAGTATTAACTGCTGAGAATATTGATTCAGTTAGTTAAGAAAATAATAGTTTTAATTTCAGTTTTATTTAGTATGACAAATTATAAATATTGATAGTGATGTTAGGGGAGAGATCATTGTTTATGATACAGTCTGTTAATAAAAGTAAATGTGTCAATGATATAACTGGCAGGTGTTTTTCATTTTTATCATAGCTTTGTGAAAGTGATGAAAAATAATTCCTGGTAGGAAAGAATGGTATAAATATTTTAGCTTGTGGTAGAAGTAAATTTAAGTGATTAAGGTGTGGCTCTTGATCTTTATTTCTTTCTCTATTCAATTTTCAAGACTTAGTTGAGGGATTTTTATTTCTTAATTGCTGAGAAAAGCCATATCAAACTTAATATTTTAATGAAGCATGATTACCATGTAATCTGATATTTTGCCACAGGCATTTTTCTTAAAAAGTTAACTCCATCTTGTCATCAGCACTTAACTATCTGAAATAATGTCATTTAAACCAGCCATATCTGGCTCAAATATTTGAACTGTTTTATGTTCAAACTGGCCAGACCTGGCCTTATATACCTACCCTACAATGTCATTCTAAAAATATAGCATCACACAAGATAATACATGATTAATTCAAAACAATGTGAATAAATATTACATTTGACATAGTAATCTGAGTGCTAAAGGGTTAAACTAAATTTTCCTACACATCCTTTGTTTTGAGATTAAATTTCATGAATTAACAATTGATTATATTTAATAATAATGAAATTATTGTGTATAGTGCTCAGGTGCACTACAACTCATCAAAGGTGCATGTACAGTACATAGAATTATGTACAAAAGCCAGGAAAGTGAACAGTATATGAGTCATGATATACATGTGCATGCGTATGGAGGGGGGATATCCGGTGTAGTGTTGGCAAATTTCAGGAAGCATGGATGTTTTAAAGGATGCACTGTCTTGGCAACTCACAACTGATGCAGGTAGTTTGTTCCATGCTTCAGCAACTCTGAGTGAAAAAAATGTTTCCAAAAGTCATGGGAGCTGTGCTGTTTTCTGACTTTGTAAGCATGCCCACATGTGTTAGACACATGGTGCTCAAGGTGGTTGTTGGCACAATGGTTAATAATTTTGAGTGTTTACCAAGTCAGTTGCCAGACATTGGAGCTTCAGTGTATCTATACCCAGGGAAGCAAAGCATTCAGAGTATGGTAGATGCCTGATGGAGGGTATTCACTTGGTTGCACATCTCTGAACAGTTTCCAGAAGGTCAGTGTCCTGAGCAAGGTAACGGTTTCAGACTGGTGATGCAAATTCCAAGTGTGGCTGTGCTATAGCCATATACAGCCTTAAATAGATAGCTGGAGAGCAGCTGACAAAGGTCTTGCTTAGTAATACCAAGACACCCTCAGCCTTCTTGACAATTTTAGAGATGTGCCATGTCCAGTGCAAATCGCTGCTAGCAGTAATGCCCAGGTCACATTCACAAGAAAACTTCTTGATAGTAGTGTTATGGAGAGAGTATGTGGACACTGGGCCCAAATGCAAGGAATCTTGCATGAAGATGAATGTAGGCTTTGTGCAAGTTTTATCTCCTTAAAGAAAACAGTTTCTATGTAGTCACTGAACCTGTTTGAAATGACATCCAAATTACTATCTTAAAGAAAGGACTGTGATGAAATCTCCAAGAAATAGAATTTGTTGGGGGTTTGGTAGTTATCTTTGTCATTACATTATTAGTCTTTGGAACAAACATCTTACAAAAATTATGATTGAAGGTTTTAATACAAATCCAAGCACTTGTGTATCAGAACTAGAAGAATTTGTAATTTTATAAATTGGGATCAGAAACTATTTCCCCTCTTTAATCTGAAGCAGAGATCATATTGGCAATTGATTATTGGGTTTATTCTGTTTTTGTTATTTTAAAATATTAAGTCCTAATGTCTTGTTGTACTACAACAGAAAATATTTTTCTCTCTAGAACTTAATTTAATTTTCTATCTTCTGAAGTGGAATATTAAATTGATATAATATTATTTTTGCTCACAAGAGAAACATATAATCCCATAGTATCCATCTACTTAAAGAGAGAAAAACTTACGTTTTCTGAATTTGAAAGGCATGTAGTTCCCTATCTGTCAGCTTTCTCTCCTATGATTATGCTGACTATATCCCACTTTACCATTACTATATTTTCAAATCTGTAAACCTTTGGAAATTCCTAACTTTTTTTTATAGGTAATATATACTCAGTCATTCATTAGTGTTGCAAATAAATGTTTTTTCTGTTAAGAACCATTTCTGTATGTGTAATATTTGAGTCAGTCTTCGATGGTTTACAAAATTTAATAAGTGCAAACTAAGATCATAGGTGCACTTGTTCATTTGTTGTTACTTAGCTCCAAGTTACTCTGATTAAGTGAGATCGAACTTTTGGTTAAAGATATTCCTGTTGTTTTACAATAGTTTTCTTTCCTATCTATTAAAGTAAGCACATTCACACACACACACACACACACACACACATATATTTACAAGGGGAACTTTAACCTACCAAATTCAATCACAAGGCTTCAGTCAGCTTGAGGCTGTAGCAGAAAACACTTGCCCAATCTAAACTGCATTATTTAATGTGTATCCTTGTCCTTACAACAAGGGAGCATGATTTAAGAGAGATTTAGTTGCCTATATTTGGTAGGCAGCCAATAATAGTATCCTTTGTTAAGTCCTGCTTGCCTAATTGTGTTTTAAATGAGGATATAATCAGTAAACAAATTAAAATGGAACTAAAATAAGCTTATCTTTCCAAGAAATTAACATTAAAATTCATAGAAGTCACATGAGATCATAAATGTACTTACTCATTTGTTATTTTGTTTGAGGTCAGCCCTGATCAAATAGACCTAGCTGTGGTTCGGTCTGTTTGGTCAAAGATGTTTATTCTCAGTTGATTCATCTAAATTATTGAAATTCATCATTAGAAATGGTATCCTCTCATGAGTGATAACAGGTTTCTGTTCTGGCATCATTTACATATGATATAACTGTACAAAAGTGAATGCCAAGATAAAAATAAATGGAAATGATAAGTCCTTGTCTTTGTTACTAACAACTTGCTTAAACTAAACAAGTAATATAATAGTATTTTTATTAAGCATGAATCTGCAGTTATTGACTAATGAAATGAAAAATTGTATTAATGCCTTTTGCTACTGAATAAGTAATATTAATTAGACATATAATGATACAACACCCATTGACAGCAATGAAGAGAGTTTGAAAGGTTGGCACAGTAAGGGGCAGCTAGCCATAAAACCTTTTGCTCTAATTACATAGATACTATGCATGATGTTTCTAATACTGACTTAACTTATGATAGTATAATACACACTTGGAGTATTGTCAAATTTAACAAAACTAATTTTAACTTGTGCCAGCTGGGGAAGCCCTATGCAGTTGTTCAACTTGCTAGATATAGTAGAATATTCTGAAATATATCCTACTATATTAAAGAGAGCACACACTGGACAATGTTGTTTCTAATATTAAAAACCCAGAAAGGATTACAGCTAGAATGTTTTTAGTCAAACATCCAAGAAAGCAAGCTTGGGGCTAAACAACAAAATCAATAATTATCACTTCGCTATTATTTTCCTTGCTGGCATGGGTTGGGCAGTTCAACACTGTAAGTTGATTTTTATTCAGAGTTATTGCCCTCTAAGTTGAAGTTGGGGGACCATACCTTGCTCATGCATCTCAGTTTTGGCATAGTTTTTATGGCTGTATGCCATAGAAATTAAAACAATTAACTTTTTGGGTGTCCATTGTTGATAATGATAACTTTTGTTTTTCAATTCCCCCCCCCCCACTAAGATGAATTGCAGGTTATGTGTTATTTGCCATCTTTGCAGTGTTTTGAATACACACTTCACATGTCTAACAAATAAGAGTAGCCACACAGTATCGACTCTTGGATGGGTGGATGCAGGCATACTGTCAAACTCTGTATGTTTCTCACTTTGTCTTGAATTCATATGCATCATCTCTCGATGTGTAGTCTGGTTTAATGTTAGATGCTCATAAGTTTATTGAATAATAATAATTCTTGATGGCTGTCTTTCCAAAACAAATGACAAAGGGAATAATCAACAACAACCAAAAAAAAGCTTAAAACCGTCGCCTTCCTGGCACTTGTGCCAGTGGCACGTGTAAAGACATTCGAGCGAGATCATTGCCAGTGCTGCTGGATTGGCTCCTGTGAAAGTGGCACGTAAAATACACCATTTTGAGCATGGCTGTTGCCAGTACCGCTTGACTGGCCTTCATGCCGGTGGCATATAAAAGCACTCCACTACACTCTCGGAATGGTTGGCGTTAGGAAGTGCCCTTCCTAACGCCAACCACTGTAGAAACTCTGGCAAATCAGATTGGAGCCTGGTGTAGCAATCTGGTTCACCAGTCCTCAGTCAAATCGTCCAACCCATGCTAGCATGGAAAGCTGACATTAAACGATGATGATGATGATGATATCTCATTAATGTCTATCATCTGAACTTTTTGTAAATAATCATTGTAATTCAGTAATTTTCTTTATGAATCATACACTCCTTATCTACCAAAATGTCTAAATAGCTAGAGATATGGACAAACATGGTTACAGAGGAGCAGTGACCTATTTAACTCATTAGTGCTTAAACCAGCCATATCTGGCTGAAATATTGTTTTGTGTTCAGACTGGTCAAATCTGGCTTCTTGCATCTACCCTACAATGTCATTCTAAAAATAAACAATCACATCATCAAAATGTCAAAGCTGTGAGATTAATGCATATTTAATTCAATACATTTGACAGGATAATCTCAGTGTTAAAGGGCTAAATATAGATTTAACTCAAGAGGAATTATATTTGCTCATTTAGATCTTATGCAATCAGTACAGAACATTTGCATTGTTCACTGATAGTGCTATGTAGTTTATATCTTTACTGACTCATGTTCAAAATAAACTAGGTGTGTTCAACAGTCTATTTCAGTTTTGAAATAAATACTATGCTATTGAGTTGCCTTCTGGTAGCATATCTTTGTAATTGATGCAATTATTTTTATTTATTGCACTAGCACTCCAGTAATCTCCCATAAGGTGTGTCCCCTAGAATAATTTTTGCTTACTTAAAGTTCGTTACATTTATTTCCACTCATGGATTATGAAGTGTGATCATCTAACTTTCATGCGTTCCTCTAAGAAATTAGCATTGCAAATGTTACTGAGAATAAAATGTTAGGTTGGTAAATGTAACTAAGTAAAGATGGATGAGAATGTCGAGTTGTCACCAAATGTAACATAGAAGAGAGTCCTGTGTTTTTGAAGGATGAATGAGAAAGAGATAATGAAAAGTTCTCAAATAAGCAAATTTATTCTTAACTATAAGAAAGCTGTTAAAATCCAAGAAATGCTTGATTCTCAGTTTAAAATTGAATATAGGTTTGTTTTTGTTCATATGTACAAAATAGAATTGCATGTTTGTTATTTATATATTTGTTGTTGCCTCACATAGTGTGTAAGCTTGAGGAAATATAATGCAAGTTGTGTGAGAATCATTTTTTACAGCCTGCCATTATTATTATTATCATTATTATTATTATTATTATTATTATTATTATTATTATTATTATTATTAAGGCAGTGAGCTGGCAGAATCGTTAGCACACCAGGCAAAATGCTTGGCGGTATTTCACCCATAGCTACATTTTGAGTTCAAATTCTGTCAAGGTCAACTTTGCCTTTCATCCTTTCCGAGTTGATAAATTAAGTACCAGTTGCGTACTGGGATCAATCTAATTGATCTAATCTATCTCCCTCAAAATTTCAGGTCTTTTGCCTATAGTAGAAAGGACTTATTAATATCATTAAGGCAGTGAGCTGGCAGAATCGTTAGCATGCCGGATGAAATACTTAGCGGTATTTCGCCCATCACTACATTCTGAGTTCAAATTCTGCTGAGGTCAACTTTGCCTTTCATCATTTCAGGGTTGATAAATTAAGTACCAGTGAAGCACAAATTTCAAGCCTTGTGCCTATAGTAGAAAGGATATTATTATGGCACGTAAAAACACCACTTGAGCGTGGCCATTGCCAGTACCGCCTGACTGGCCCTCGTGCTGGTGGCACGTAAAAGCACCCACTACACTCTCGGAGTGGTTGGCATTAGGAAGGGCATCCAGCTGTAGAAACTCTGCCAGATCAGATTGGAGCCTGGTGCAGCCATCTGGTTCACCAGTCCTCAGTCAAATCGTCCAACCCATGCTAGCATGGAAAGCGGACGTTAAACGATGATGATGACTGAGAGGACAAATATTCCAGTCGTTATTAAGGCAAATTCTAGTGAGAGGTTCAAAGTGAATCTTAGTTACATGAAAAATAAAATGTCCCAGAAAGTTCTTCGTGCATTTTGTCAATAAAATCAAGCAGAAGTTGGTTTTTGAAGCTACCCAACAATTTATCAGGGCAGCCACTAAATATTATTGGTTGAAATAATGGGGAAAAGTGTGTCTACCAGCCTATATAGGCAGTTTAGCATTTGCAGCTATTACAATACCGAATATGGTATTAAGTATTGTATTATTTTCTAAAAACAATGCCATAATCTATACCAAAATGTTGAGAATCAATTACTAGAAGATATGACCTATTGTACAAGTAAAACAAAATACATATTTGGTATTCAAAATTGGGTATTAGGGTCAGTTTGGCAGATTATTATTCAGTACTTGTCTACCAGACTTTAGTATTGGAATTTGAAGAATTGTATATTCATAAGGCCTTTTAATGACATCTCATATAGAACAACTCTCTTGACATGGGTTCATTTGTCTGAAGACACATCTTGTGGAATTTATTTTATTTTCTGTCTTACAGGGATAGCATCTGTGAAAAATGTCTGGAAGATGTGTCAAATGAATCTGATTCCATTGATCCCACTATCAGTATGCTGATTTCCAAAAACGAGGTATGTCTTTATAATTTTTGTATTCGTCTTGATATTAGTTATCAGGACAGTGAAACTGATCAAAACAGAACATTTCTAGATTAAATACTTTACATTATTTTGCGTTCCATGTTCCAAGTTTAAATCTAAACAGTTGACTTTGCTCTTCAATAAAGGTCAGTCATATGCAGTGGTTGATATATTTGTATCCCCTCTGTACAAAAATTGGTCTTTTGGCTTAGTAAGAACCCAACGTTGAAAATTTATCCTTATCTTTCTCTGAAATATATTTTTTCTTTATACTTAAAAAATATTAAAATTTCTTTGTTTCTAAGATACTGACTGGGCTACTGAACAATGAATGAACAGATGAAACTTTGTGGAAACCTTTTTATGTTGTCTTAGATAAAATCCAATTTGGAAAAAGTTTATACTAGAATTAATAGAGATTACCACTTGAAAGTAATATCAACATGATATGTGTTAATGCTCCTCTCATAACTTGTTGCTTGTATTAGGTTTAAATTACATTTAAGAGAAAAAAAAGATTGACTTTGTACCTTGAAATGATTTTGAGAGAAATAAATTTGTTAAAGATTATGGAAATTAACAATTGAATGACTAGTGATAGGAAGGTTGTCCAATTAAACAAATTCCATAGCCTCAGCTTCCTTTAAAAGTTTAAATATTATTTTTGTGAATATCAAAAATTCGTAGAGCTAGTATTTTACTGATTTCTTTAGCATTTACCAGATAAGAGACAAATAGCTCCCTTGTTTAAATGCTAGTCTAACACAAGAAAGCTTCCCTGAAGTTCTGATACCTAATCTTGACAGCTAAGGGAAGGATATAGAAAAAATATTTTAGCCCAAATTTGAAACAAAATTACATGAATTTAAGCTCAAAGCAAGAATTGGCAATCCAGTACCTCAGCTTTTATAATACACACTGGATTTTAGTACTTTTACTAAAACATGTTTTTCGGAATATTGAGCTAACACTACTATCGTAATAACTCAATACCATAACCTTATTTTGCACTGTATTGTTAATAAAATAAATTATTTGGTATATTTGTGATGTTACAAATTATAGCATATGCAAATCAGCTTTTCTTTTTATTGTTTTTTTTTTTATCATCATCATCATCATCATCGTTTAGCGTCCGCTTTCCATGCTAGCATGGGTTGGACGATTTGACTGAGGACTGGTGAAACCGGATGGCAACACCAGGCTCCAGTCTGATTTGGCAGAGTTTCTACAGCTGGATGCCCTTCCTAACGCCAACCACTCAGAGAGTGTAGTGGGTGCTTTTACGTGTCACCCGCACGAAAACGGCCACGCTTGAAATGGTGTCTTTT